>NW_028181462.1:1357500-1433310 GCF_964211825.1 Aythya ferina
ATAGCACAATCACACAAAGGTTGAAACGTCTGCCTGCAGGCATGAAAGGCTGACAGAATGGAGCATCTGTCCAGGGGAACCTTGAGGTTTGACCCAGGAGGCAGCTCAGCACTACAGATCTATTCATCCAATGCAATGAAGGAGAGAACTGGGAGAAGAAAAAAAAAAAAAAAAAAAAAAAAAAAAAAAAAAAAAAAAAAAGACACAAAAGGAGTAAGTTGTTATTGTTACAGACACCAACAGAGTAAGGGCATGATATTTTTGTGTGCACATCAATGTAGGGGGAGATGTAGGGGGAGGATTGGGAGGGACCGTGGGTGGGGCAAAGGGTCACGGGGATCCGGGGCGGTTGCGTGTATGTGTATAAGAAGCTATGCTACGCAGCAATAAATTGGCACTTGAGCTAGACACGGTGTGTCTGTCTCTGGTGTCCCTGCTTGGGGAGCAGACGTCCAGGCAGCCAATTGATGTTGTCTCTCGGGCTGGGGTAGCATGGAGAGAGACAACAATCAAAAGACAGGAAAGGTGGTGGTGATTAATTGAAAAGTGTTGGACCTAAGCATGACGTATATGGTATGGAATGAGGGGTGGATATTGTCCTAGTTTTGGCTGCGATAGATAGATTTTTCTTCCTAGTAGCTGGTATGGTGCTGTCTTTCATATTTACAGAATCACAGAACAGTTTGGGTAGGAAAGGACCTTAAAGATCACATAATTCCAACTCTCCTGCCATGGGCAGAGACATCTTCCGCTAGACCAGGTTGCTGAAAGCCCCATCCAACCTGGCCTTGAATGCTTCCAGAGATGAGGCAGCCACAGCTTCTCTGAGCAGCCTGTTCCCGTGCCTAATCATTCTCTGAGTAAATAACTTCTTTCTAATATCTAATCTGAATCTACCCTCTTGCAGTTTAAAACCATTACCCCTAGTTACTGCTGGCTCATATTCAGCTGACTATCTACCAATATCCCCAGGACCCTTTCTGCTGGGCGGCTTTCCACGCACTCTTCCCCCAGCTTGTGGCATTACATGGGCTTGTTGTGCCCAAGTGAAGGACCCGGCACTTTGCCTTGTTGAACTTCATACAGTTGGCCTCAGCCCATGGGTACAACCTATCCATTTCCCTCTGCAGAGCCTTCCTACCCTCAAGTAGATCAACACTCTCTCTGAACTAGGTGTCATCTGCAAACTTACTGAGGGTGCACTTGATCCCCTCGTCCAGATCACTGATGTAGATACTGAAAAGAACTGGCCCCAGTACTGGGCCCTGTGGGACACCACTAGTGACTGGCCTCCAGCTGCATTTAGCTCCATTCACCACAGCAATTTGGACCTGGCCACCCAGACAGTTTTCAACCCATTGATGCATACATCCATCCAGGCCTTGAGCAGCCAGTTCCTCTGGGAGAATGCTGTGGGAAATGGTTTCAAAAGCCTTACTGAGGTCTAGGTAGACCACGTCCACTGCCTTTCCCTTGTCCACTGAAAGCATAACCTTGTCTTCAAAGGAGATCAGATTTGCCAAGCAGGACCTGGCTTTGATAAACTCATGATGACTGGACCCGATCACCTCGTTGTCCTGGAAGCGTTGCGTGATGGTACTCAAGATAATCTGCTCCATGAGCTTCCCCAGCACCAAGATCAGACTGACAGGCCTGTAGTTCCCCGGATCCTCCTTCCGGCCCTTCTTGTAGACGGACATCACATTTGCTAGTCACCAGTTGACTGGGACCTCCCCTGATAGCCAGGTCTGCTGGTCAGTGATGGAAAGCAGCTTGGAGAGCACTTCAGCCAGCTCCCTCAGTAACAATGGGTGGATGCCATCTAGCCCCCTAGACTTGTGTACATCTGAGTGCAGTAGCAGTTTTCTAACCATTTCCTCATGAGATCTTCATTCTGCTGAAGGTCCTTATCTACCAGCTCAGGGGGCTGAGTACTAGGGGAACAACTGGTCTTGCTGCTAAACACTGAGGTAAAGAATGCATTAAGTACCTCAGCCTTTTCCACATCTCTTCTAATTCTGTTTTCCCACATCCAGTAAAGGATGAAGATTCTCTTTTCCCTCCCCTCCCCTCCCCTCCCTTCCCCTCTGCTCTCCTTTCATTATAAAAACCTTTTTTATTGTCTCTGACAGTAATAGATAGATTGAGCTCCACTAGGGTCTGGCCCTTCCAATTTTGTCCTTGCCCACCCTAACAACATTTAGGACACAGCTTCAGACAAAATGACAGCATACATGAGAAGCACAGAAAAGGTGGAATCTGGCAGCCTTCCATCCACTAGCCTTCTGTGAGTCTGTGCTGCAATTCTGTTCAACTAGTTACTCCTCTACTGTCCACAATATCTATTAACACCTCATTGATGCTATCTTGTGAGAGACAGCACAATCAGGGCGAGCCATCTTCCTGCAGAAATTAACAGATGAAAGAATGGAGCATCTGCCCAGGAGAACCTTGAGAAACTGCAGGCTTTTGCCTACGGAAACCTCTTGATATTTACAAGAAGAAAAGCCTCATCCTGCACCAGAGGAAGAGTAACCCCACACATCAGGGCAGACTGGGACCCTGCTGAGTGAGCAGTGCCCAGGAGGAGGAGGGCCTGGGCACCACGAGGGATGCCATACGAGCTCACCAGGAGCTCACCAGGAACCAGGCCAACTTTCTACAGAGCTGCCTTATGAGGAGCATGGCCACCAAGAAAATGTAAGTTACCATGCTCGGCTCAGATCTGATGAGACACCACACAGACAGGGGTCTACAGCCAGCAGGGAAAGAGGTGTAGGTCTGTGAATCTCTTGGACAGCCTGGTGTGGAGAGGAGCAAGGACATTGGAAAGTCTGAAAGTCATAGAATCATAGAATCCTAGAATATCCTGAGTTGGAAGGGACCCTTAAGGATCATCAAGTCCAACTCTTGACACCGCACAGGTCTACCCAAAAGTTTAGACCATGTGACTAAGTGCACAGTCCAATCTCTTCTTAAATTCAGACAGGCTCGGTGCAGTGACCACTTCCCTGGGGAGCCTGTTCCAGTGTGCAACCACCCTCTCTGTGAAGAACCCCCTCCTGATGTCAAGCCGAAATTTCCCCTGCCTCAGCTTAACCCCGTTCCCGCGAGTCCTGTCACTGGTGTTAATGGAGAAAAGGTCTCCTGCCTCTCGACACCCCCTTACGAGGAAGTTGTAGACTGTGATGAGGTCTCCCCTCAGCCTCCTCTTCTCCAGGCTAAACAGGCCCAGTGACCTCAGCCGTTCTTCGTACGTCTTCCCCTCCAGGCCTTTCACCATCTTCGTAGCCCTCCTCTGGACACTCTCCAACAGTTTCATGTCCTTTTTATACTGTGGTGCCCAGAACTGCACACAGTACTCGAGGTGAGGCCGCACCAGCGCAGAGTAGAGCGGGACAATCACCTCCCTTGACCTACTAGCGATGCCGTGCTTGATGCACCCCAGGACACGGTTGGCCCTCCTGGCTGCCAGGGCACACTGCTGGCTCATATTCAACTTGCTGTCTACGATGACCCCCAGATCCCTCTCTTCTAGGCTGCTCTCCAGCGTCTCATCACCCAGTCTGTACGTGTAGCCAGGGTTTCCCCGTCCCAGGTGCAGGACCCGGCACTTGCTCTTATTGAACTTCATGCGGTTGGTGATCGCCCAGCTCTCCAACCTGTCCAGATCCCTCTGCAAGGCCTTTCCACCCTCATTCGAGTCCACAACTCCTCCAAGTTTGGTGTCATCAGCAAACTTGCTCAAAATACCTTCTATTCCTGCATCCAGATCGTTTATAAAAATATTGAAAAGTACCGGCCCTAAAATGGAGCCTTGAGGGACCCCACTGGTGACCGCCCGCCAGCCTGATGCAGCCCCATTTACCATAACCCTTTGGGCCCTGCCCGTTAGCCAATTGCTCACCCATAGTATGATGTTTTTATTTAGCTGTATGGTGGACATTTTGTCCAGTAGGATCCTATGGGAAACCGTGTCAAAAGCCTTGCTGAAGTCCAAAAAAATCACATCAGCTGGTTTCCCTTGGTCCACCATACGGGTGATCTTATCATAAAAGGAAATCAGGTTAGTTAGGCAGGACCTACCCTTCACAAACCCATGCTGGCTGGGACCAATGACTGCTTTGTCCCCCAGGTGCGCCTCAATAAGTTCGAGAACCATCTTCTCCATGATTTTACCAGGCACTGACGTGAGACTGACAGGCCTGTAATTGCTAGGGTCTTCTTTCTGACCCTTCTTGAAAATCGGCACAACATTTGCCAGCTTCCAGTCTACCGGGACCTCTCCAAATTCCCAGGATCGTTGAAAAATAATTGAGAGAGGTTCCGCGATGACGTCCGCCAGCTCTTTCAGCACCCAGGGATGAATCCCATCCAAACCCATGGACTTGTAGGGATCCAGGTGGAGTAGCAAATCCCGCACATGTTCAGGGTCGGTTGGGAGTTTGTCATCCCCACCGTCCCGGTCCTCCAGCTCAGGGCACCCTGGGTCCCGAAGCCCATCATCGGCATTGAAGACAGAGGCAAAGAAGGCGTTAAGCGTCTCTGCTTTGCCTATGTCATCGTCTGTGAGGAGACCTTCCCTATCAAGGAGCGGCCCTATGTATTCTTTAGTTCTCCTTTTTCCATTCACATATCTAAAAAAACCCTTTATATTTTCTCTCACAGACACAGCCAGCTTCAACTCTAGGTGTGCTTTGGCCACATGAACTTTCTCCCTACAAACACAAACAGCATCCCTGTATTCTTTCCATGACACCTGGCCCTCCTTCCAGTAGGGAAACACTCTCTGTTTCCGCCTAATCTCCATTAGAATGTTCCTGGTCAGCCACGCCGGCCTCCTGCCCCGCCTGCCTGACTTGCGATATTTAGGAATTGCCTGATCTTGTGCTTCTAGGAGGCATCGCTTAAAGGATGACCAGCACTGGTGGACATCGAGGCCTTCAAGAGCAGTTTCCCAGGGGACCTTGCTGACTAGTTCCCTGAGCAGCCTGAAGTCCGCTTTCCCCATATCTAGGGATGAGGTTTTGGTGGCACTTTTCCTTCTGTCACCATAAATTTTGAACTTGACTCGATTGAGTCAAGTAAGTTTTCGTAAGTTTTCGTAAGTTTTCGTAAGTTTTGAATTTGACTCGATTGTTCCTGTGTACGCTGAGACCAATAAGCTGCACTTTTTGCTACCCTGAGCCAACGGCCTGTCATGTTTTGACAAATGCTGTACTCTAATGTACTTTTGCTCATTATAATATCATTAAAATGCCAAAACACACCTCCATCCCAAAAGCTACCTGCTTCCAAGGTGCGACCACCCCTCACTGAGCATGTACTCTGAATTTCTCAGAGCCTATTACTGTAAACAGAGACAAGAAACCTTTTCACCAATCATAACTAAAATATGCTTGACTAGAGTCACTCAAGCTACACCTCATAAATTGGCCTAAGAGAGAGGTTGTGTCAGGGAAGATACCATTGTTAGGGAAGATGCCATCATTAGGGAAGATACCACCATCAGGGGAGATGCCATCCCAAGGGAATACACCATCCTGAGGACCTCCTGACTCCTGGGATCAGTCGACGGGCTGAGCCTCTCTTCTCCCCCTTTGGGTGAGATTTGAACACTAGGTTATATCGTGTGTCTCTGCGGAAACTTGGGAATCTCTATAGAGTCTTTGTGCCTTTTAACGCGTTCATTTCCAGGCTGCGCACCTGTGTCACCTCTGTATTTCATACATGCTAGCTTGCTTTTGCAGACAGTAACTATCGCCGGCAATCCAAAGAACCTGTGTACCTGTTGCTGTACTAAACTGCACTTGATTGCATTGTTCCTAGTCGTGATAGTTCTCATTAAATGCGACTAGAGTAAGGGTGGTTATACGTTATTGGTGAATCCGTGACCATGGTAGTTCAGTGCTCTGAATCCAACCAGACCCCTAACGGTTAATGCGTTATTGGTGAATCTGTGACTGTGATAGTTCAGTACCCTGAATCTGACCGGACCCGTAACGGTTAATCGGCTACACCCCTAAATGCCACACTGCCCCTCCACTCCCCTCGTGAGGGAGCTGCAGGCCGCCAGGAGGCCTCCCCTCGCTCTCCTCCAGGCTGAATTCTGACGCATATTCAACTTGCTGTCGACCAAAACCCCCAGATCCCTTTCTGCAAGGCTGCTCTCCAGCCTCTTTTGCTGGCCCTAAAGTGGAACCCTGGGGAACCCCACTAGGGACTGGTCAACAGCCTGATGCAACCCCACTTCTATAACCCCTTGAGCCCAACCCATCAGCCAACTTTTCACCCTAAACAGCATGTATTTATCTAGCTGTACAATGGACATTTTGTCCAGAAGGATACTGAGAGAAACAGTACTGAAAACTTGATGGAAATCCAAAACTTGGCATCCCTTGGTCAACTAGATGGGTGATGTTGTCATAAAAGGAAATTAAGTTTGTTAAACAGGACTTTCTCCTCATGAACCCGTGTGGGCTGTGATCAACGACTGCATTGTCTTTCAGGTGTTCTTCAATAACACCCAGAACAGTTTCTCCGTATTTTTACTAGGCTCTGAAGAGACACTGGCGGGTCTGTAATTATCGGGCTCTTCTTTCTTGCCCTTCTTGAAACCTGTCACAACGATTGCCAGCCTACAGTCAACTTGGACCTCTCTGGGCTCCCAAGACCATTGAAAAATAATTGAGAGAAGTCTCACAAGGACATTAGTAGGCCCTCTGAGAACCCTGGAATGAATCCCTTCAGGCCCCGTAGACTCATATGCATCCAGTGTGGGTTTAGCTGGGAGGTTTTTGTTACCGCACTCATGGTCCCCCAGCTCTGGGCCCCGTGGGTCCCAGAGCACATCATTGCTCTTGAAGACAGAGGCAAAAAAGGCATTAAATGGCTCTGCTTCGCCTATGTCTGTGTTTGTGAGGTGACCATCCTCAGCAAGTAACGGACCAATGTTTCCTCTAGCCCTCCTTTTGCAGTTCACATCTTCAATACACAGATTAATGTATATATCTGCATTGTCGCCCACACTACTAGCCAGCTTCACCCCTGAGCTTTGCCTGCACGAATTTTCTCCTGACAGAGGCAAAGAGCACCTCTGTAGCCCTGCCATGTCACACAACCTCGCTTCCAGTGGCCACACACTTTCTTTTTCCACTTAAGCTCTAGAAGAAGATCCCTGCTCAGCCAAGGTGGCCTCCTGCCCTGCCTGCTTGACTTCCGACATTTTGGAATCGCCTGCTCCTGTGCTCTTAGGAGGTCGTGCTTAAAAAGATGGACCCCAATACCTGCCAAAACAGCTTCTCAGGGGATCTTCCTAAGTAGCTCCCTGAGCAGCCTGAACTCTGCCCTCCCCGTGTCCAAAGTTCACAGAATTGGAGGGGTTGGAAGGGACCTCAAGAGACAATCAGGTCCAACCCCCCTGCCAAAAGCAGGTGTACTGGCAGTTTTCCTCCTATCGCCAAAGACTTTTAAACTCAACTGCTTCATGATTGCTATGGCCAAGATGGCCGCCCATCACCACTTCACCCACCGCACCCTCTGTGTTCACAAGCAACAGGTCTAGGATGGCACCTTTCCTTGTTGTCTCCCTCAGTAGCTGTACCAAGGAGTTGTCATCAAGGTGTGTGAGGAATCTCCTGGACCTGCTTGTATCAGCTGTGTGGTCTTCCCAGGTAATGTCTGGCAAGTTGAAGTCCCCCATCAGGACAAGGGCAGTTGAGCTAAGAGAGGTCTCTCTTAGTTCCTTAGCGAATAATTCATTGGTATCGCAAGCTCCCACTGCAACATCCACGTGATTGGTTTCTCCCTTAATCCTTACCCAGAGGCTCTCAGCCACGTCCTTGTGCCAGCCCCTTGCCTCACCTCCCTGCCTATCCTTCCTGAAGAGCCCATAACTGCCCATCACAGCACACCAAGTCTCGCTTGTTCTGGGACAGAGCTGAAGCTTCCAGCTCCTCCTGCTTGTCCCTCAAGCTGGGTGCATCGGTGCAGAAACATTCCAAATGTGCTCCAGTGTACCCAGCGTGGCATGGAGCAGGCAGAAGGATCTCACTAGCACACAGTCCCTCCCATTTTGGTGTGCCACTTAGCAGATTCTGTCGGGACAGAACAATAATGGATGATGCTCAGAGGGCCTTACGGGGCAAGTGAGCTTTCTAGAAACATCTTTTACCTTGATCCCCTGGGAGGCAGCAGACTTCTCCATGGGTTGGGTCAGGTCGGCATATGCAGCCCTCTGATCTGCTCAGAAGGGAGTCGCTTATGACAGTAACCCTTCTCTTTTTCTTGATGGAGGTGGTCGTGATACTGGGGAAGGCTGACTTGCCCTTGAACACCCCTCCAACCTGGATGGACCTTCATGCACATCATTGTTTGTGTGTCCATTAGTTCCAGAGTCTGTTGTTTCAGGGCACCTGAAAGGAAGGTGAGGTAGGCAAGGAGGGGTTCGCCTGCTGCCCCGAGCAGATCTCAACTTCCATCCCTTCGTCACTGAGATCCACTCCTTCTGCCTGACGGACAGAGGGTAGGGGATCCTCCATTTCCTCTGCTGTGTCTGCCTGACGCATCTGTCCCAGGGCTGGCAGAGTACAGTTCAACCTTCTCCGACTCCCTGGTGCTCCTCAGCCTGCCCACCTCCTCCCGAAGCTCTGCCAGGAGGCTGAGCAGTTCTACCTGGGCGCACCTACCACAGGTGGACTCACCACTGCCCTCAGACCCTGACAGAACACACACGCACACCCTGCAGCCTGAGACCTGGACACGAGGAAACGGCCTCAAGTTGTGCCAGGGGACATTTAGATGGGATGTCAGGAAGAATTTCTTCATGGAAAGGGTGGAACCAGCTGCCCAGGGCACTGCTGGAGTCTCCAGGCCTGGAGCTATTAAAGAAATGCGTGGACTTGGCGCTAAGCGCCGTGGTTTTGTGGTGGGCCTGGTAGTGTTAGCTGACACTTGGCCTTGAGCTGAAGGCCCTTTTCCAAGCACAAGGGTTCTGTGACTCTTTCATTGGTTGAGTAGGTGCCATGCAGTCACTGGGCCCAGGGAAAAGACGTCCTTGGTGGCCTCCGAGTTAGCTCAGCGTCATGGCACCGAGTCACTTTGAAGGAGCTGCTGGAATAATGAGACAACAACCTAGTTCTATTAAAATATATATTGCTCTTTTGAGGACTGCTGCAGGGCTAGCAGCACCACAGCAGTGGAAATCTCCGTCCTGACGTTGCATTATGCCTTGACGTCAGGATCAGGGTGGTTTGAACTGCCAGGGAACGGACCATGGGTTCCGGGTCGCTGTCTGAAGGCTGGAGGGCTGCAAAAGAAAGAAGAGCAGAGATGAAAACCCACTCCTTGCAGAGATCCCCAGGCATCCCCTGCAGACCATGCCAGCCCCACTCGACTCTTCCCCAGGCCAGGAGGAGCAGGAGGGACAAAGGAATCCGTTGAAAGCTGCTGCTCAGCAATGTCCCAAATGCACCCACCAGTCCTTCCCCACCCGCGCACCACAGGTCAAGTGGGGCACCTTCACAAGCTGGTTCCCTCACCACCTGCCTCCATCCCCTGGGAGGATTCACACACTCCAGGAATGTCCTGGACTCTTTCCTCTCGCTATTGTGCTTCCCCATGAGAGCAAGGGCTAGCAATCATGACCCTGCTCCTAGCTGCTTGTAGGCTGTTTCATCTCCCTCTTCATCCTGGTTGCGTGCTCTACAACAGGCTCCCACCTTCTGTCAGCCTTACTGCCCTTTCCCCTGACTCTTCCTCAGGGACACTCAACCCTTTCAGCGGCACTGCCCAGCTCCAGGCTGGGAGGCCATTCCCTGACACCACAGGCCACCCCGTCTCCTCTCCCTCGTTCCTATGCCTGCATTGCTCCTCCGCCCTCCTCAGCATTTCCCTGGAGCAGGGCAAGGCACGGGGGCCTCTGCCACTGTCCCCCCAGCCCTAGCACACCCCCCACTGCCCTCACTCACCGCTGAGGATTTCATTCAGCTTCTCCTCACTCTGGTCCTTGCAGTAGCGCGCAGCAACCCCCTAGATTTGCCAAAGATTTTAAACTCAACTGCTTTGTGATTGCTATGACTAAAATAGCTAGCAATCACCACTTCCCATGTGGCTGCGGGCTCTGAGGTTATATTTGTATATATAAAGAAAGGTTTGGGCTAATTTCAGTTGAAATATTTTCAGTTACTTGCTTGGCCATATTGTCCTTTCAATATTCAAATCTGAAGCAAAACCACAGGAATTGTTGCTTCTAGGAATAGCCCAGTTCTCTTGTCTGCACTCTGCATTCTGTTGAGCTAAACCATATTTAAAACCAAACCAAACCAAACTAAAAAACAAACAAACAAACAAACAAAAAAACATCTGCTGTTCCTCCTGCTCTCTTTATCTCTTTCTCCCTTTTTGTGCTTTGCCCTTCCCCTTTCCCAGGTGACTGGAGTGGAGTGCTAGGCAGGGTGTAATGGTATACGAGTCCCAGGCATCCCATCAGAGCTCCTTATGCCCGAGCTGCTCTTTAGGGTAAGTGCTTTGTTTTTCCTTTAGCTTGTTGCAGGGTTCTTTAGGTGGGTCAGAGTCTGTGGGCTGATGCATTTCCAAGTTGAGAGAGGTAAGCAAGTCTTTTTGAGGTAACAGCTAGTAGCTTTTAGAGCAAAGCAATCTATATAGTAGTAGGTGCCTTTATTGCATGCAGCTCTTCTTCAGGTGAGTAATTCTTATAGCATGTTTACGGATAGGATGACGATGTTACTTTGTGTGTTTGCTTTGTGCTTCTAGGTTCCTTGTGATTTTTCCAGAATAACAGGGCTTACTGTGAATGTGACCTTATGTCTTCACCTGTGTGTCAAATACTGTCAAAGTTACAGCCTTGGTGGTAAAGTGATACATGTAGAGCAGGGCTTAGGGAAAATGTATCATCCAAGTTCCCTGTGCCAGTATGTATCTGAAAACAGCAGCAGTAGGCTCCTAAGGTGTAGTCTTTTTCAGGGTTAGGAACAGTTTGTTATATTTTTGGAGCTTTTTCCTGCTGTTTTGCTGGCTGTAAATTTTTTAGACCTTGTAGCCTGCTAGATTCTAAGTGCTTGGAATTCCCTTAGTAGAGGGATATTTAGCAGAAGTTGCTGGCTAACTTGGTTTTGGGACACGGTGGGGTACGCTTCTGGTTTTGGGTTATGTTTTGATCTCAAGATAGATCAAGCCATTTGTGTAACTCTCCAGAGGATTTACAAAGAGCTTCAGTATGCACCGCAAGAGTCTTGACCACATAGGCACAATATTACCAAGAGACTGAGCAGGGTCACCTTTTTCAGCTGTAAAGGATAAGTCTGTGATTCCCTCTATCGGGGCATCTGTGTATTCATGGCCTTTTGGCATTTGTGGACCTGGGTTTTTTTTTTTCTGTCTCTGGTCTCTGTGCTTGAGTCCTCTGCAAGGAGTGTGAGAAACACTCCGTAGCCAATAACTTAGGCTCAGGCGAGGATCTCAGTGAAGTAGTAATTTATTCGCGATTGCAATGGCGGGCGCCCCACAAGCAGGAGAGAGCGCATCTACTAGTTCCAAAACACAGTTTATATACCTTTTGATGGCAGGACCCTCCCCTGTTTCCCCACTGAGTGGGTAATCCAGATTCACAATCTATCTGATGCTTCACAAACAATGCATGGCCTTCAGTCGCCAGCCTGTTAAATTTCAAATTTCTTTTGACATTTTTACTGCTTGAAGTGGTAATGTTTCTTCACTTATCTGACTTGACTTGACACCATGATTTTCACCTAATTGTCCTAAGGAGTCTGATTGTCTGCATTTTACAAGGTTGCCTGCTAAACTTTTCTTATCACTGTAAGCATATCTCAGTACCACATTCCCTCCTTCTAAACAATGTAACTCTGCAAAAACAACATTTCTATTCCCACAGGAGCTGTACTGTTTGTGTGTCTATCATGGATATGACCTTCTCTCTTTGTTTCTCATAGCCCAGGGCATAGGCACGGACTAAGCTGGAAATTTGAACAAGGCATGAGGATGAGTGGATGGCACTGTGGGCCATGAGTTGGTCAGTTGGTTTTGTTAGTCTGTTTTGCCTGGCAGGCAGGCTTGGCAAGAACCTTGTGATGGCAGCATTCATCTTCTGCCGTGTTCCTGTGTCACGCCAGGCATCAGCGGTTCCAGTTCCTGAAATGCTAGAGATGCTGGGAGCGCTAGAGGAGCTGGGAGCGTGATGCATCTCCTTGGGATGTTAGGTGAACAAAGCAGTGGTACTGGGTTGGGGCACGTGGCTCTGGGGCTTCTTGGCTGTTGGGGTAGGGGAGAAAACAAGAGGGGTGGGTATAGGCTGTTTTGTGGATTATCACGTTTGTCTGTTCTTTCTCTTTGGTCTAACCCATGTGACTTTGGCTTGGCATGGTGAATGGATGCACTAAACCTTGATCGGGAAGGTGAGTGGAGAAAAGATGGAAAATGGGAATGGTTTTTGGTTTGGTAGTCTATCGGTCCACCTCTGGGTGACTCCTCTTTTCAGGGCATGAAGAAGAATCTGTCGACATCCTAGTTGGCCTCTGTGGTCCACACTGAGGATGGATTCTGACCCCTGAGAATTAAATCAAGGGGAAAATACTGTGTGTTGGGGATGGTTGGCAGGGGGCGGTGGGGAGTTGTCCAGCAAGTTGTCTATCTGACTTGAGTAGCTGTGGTGGTTTTACCATGCTGGGCAGCTAAACCCCAGAACCGGTCTCTCACTCCCTCTCCTTTAGATGAGGAGGGGGAGAAGTAAAGCAAAGAACAACTCACGGGTTGAGATAAGGATAATTTAATTAAAGGGAAATAATTGTAATAATTAAATAAAGACTACCATGAACTAAACAATTTAACTAAGGGGAAATAAAAAGGGAAAGGGGAAAAGGGAGGGGAAAAGTAAAAATAAAAAGAAGGGAGGAAAACAAACAAACAAAATAAATGAAAGCTATATGGAAGTGCAGAGGAAAGAAATTACTCTCTACTTCCCACAAATGAGCCATGATTGACCACGTCCTTGAAGCAAGGCCTCAACGCACGCAGCCGGTGTTCGAGAGGAGGACCGACGTCTTCTCAACGAGAGCCCACCCCTCCCCTCTTCTTCCTGTTTCCACCTTTTATTGCTGAGTGTGACACCACATGGTATGGAATATCCCTTTGATTGGTTTAGGTCAGCTGCCCTAGTGATGTTTCTCTCCTCACTTTTTGCCCACCCCCTAGGAGGGTTAGAGAAAGGCCCAATGCTGTGCCACTGCTGCTCAGCAGTAGACACAACACTGGTGTGATAACACTGCTGTTCCAGCTACAAGTACAGAGTACGGCACTGTATGGGCTGCTGCCGGGAAAGTTAACATTCCAGCCAGACCCAGTACAGTAGCAGAGCAGGTCGGTTGACTACCATTCTGCTTCTGAGGAGGGTGTTGCATTGGAAGAAGTTTGGCTGGCGTGCCAGTTCCCGATGGCACTTTATTTCTGCAGGTGAAGAGGAGCCTCGTACCTGAAGCCATGTCCTGGTTAGCCTTGGTGTTCCTTGATGAGGATGGAACCTGCCTCCCAGCATTGCCAAGCTAAGCTGGGGGACAAGCGATATGTTTAGGGGTTGTGAATGGACACACAGGGCAAGGGTCTGTGCTTTTAAGTCGTTGCAGCAGATGGGACTTTTCAGGATTGGTCACGGTCAGGCAGGGGGGTTGGGTCCGTCAGGTAGAGCATGAGCATGTGCCAGGCAGGGCAGTTCCAGGTCGGACGGAGAGAAGGTGCAGAGTCCTGTTGCCTGTGGGGTTGTGTAAAGGCTCCGCAGGGGAGTTCAGGTGTACCCAAAGGCTTCTGTTGGGAGCACTTTTGTATGGGGGAAAGTGGCGCTACTGGGCTGGGGGAGTGATACTGGGCATTGGGATGGGGGATGAGGGGGGTGGTACCTGCACTGAGGGGGGTGCTACGGGGATGGGGGAGGAATGCTGGGAGTGAGGGGTGGGTACTGGAACCAAGGAGATACTGGGACTGAGGAGAGGGGGTTACTGGTGTGGAGGGGGTGTACTGGTGTTATATATGGAGTGGTAATTCGTGTTGAGAAAATGGTTGATATTAATAAAGAAGGGGGAGATTTGGGAATGTGGCCGTGGGGGTTGGAAAGCCCCATGGTTGAGATAACATGAGACTCTTAATGACAAGGCCATCAGGAATATAAAAGAGTTTAGAGGGAACAAAGACGGGTGATTCAGGAGACTCCATGCAGTCTGGGGTTTCTTGTTCTCCAGCCAGTAAGGCATGGATGTTTCTGGGTGTTTGCTGTTGTTGTTACATTCAAAGTTGTTTGACCAATGAAAAGTTGTTTTGAAAAGAACTGCTGTGGAGAGAAGGGTATAAGAGGGGAGCCTGCCCTCAAGATAAAAAAAGAAAAAGGCAGCACGATGAAGTTACATCAATAAAGAAGCAGAAAAAAGGAGTGAAGAGGAACAGGCTGGCAGAATAGAGACCAGGATGGGAACAGGCATTTTGATTGCCTCATGAAGATAGGTTTGGCCAAACTCAGCAAACTGCTCAGAGAAGCTCGCACAGAAAGTCGCTGGTAACAGGCGCACTAGGGCTGGAGAGAAGCTCGAGTCGAGAGAAGCGGAACCAGCACACAACTGCCTCTCGCTGGTCAGCAGTTGCGCACTATGGGGAATCATATGTCCTTAGGAACAGACTGTCCTGGTAACCTTACAGCTTATTCTCCTTATTAACGATAGGACAGTTTGTGATCCTGAAACAAGGGACCAAACTGATTGCAAGGTGTGGGACTCTGCAACTGAAAACGGCAAGGTTGCAGTGGGATTGCTCGGCACCTGGCGAGCAGTCTCTGAGGCCTTAAAGAGCCCTGTGGGACCACAGCCAGAAGCATGTGGTTTGCCAGATAGTGAGGGAGCTGCGGGCTCCTTCACTGATCCGACTGCTACGCCATGGGCCCCTCTGCTGCTACAGCCATCGAAGGCTTTTGCTGTTACACCCCTGGTGACCCGGACGTGCCTTTTGGCCCAGGCCCTATGGCCTTGAAAAGGAGATGGATATGCTTTTCTTCGATCTGGGAAGAACGGGATACATAAGGCCTGAAGACCGAGTTGCTTGACAACTTAAAGCAAGACATATTGTTCAAAAGGAATGGAAAATGGAGACTGTTAAGTCATGGAACTTAAAGGATTGTTACCTTTTCTGATTGAACATATGTATAGGCGTACTCAATTTTAGTAAGTTATGGAACTTAAAGGATTGTTTGTTACCTTTCCTGATTGTACATATGTATAGGCATACTCGGGTTTAGTATGTAAAGCAATGTTCTGTATATTTAGAATGTTTGATGTTCGTGTGTGCGTGTTGGTGGAGCATAGACTCCCCACACACCCAGCGCTGTTTACTTGCCTTTTCTACCTTTTAGAAATATTTGTTTTATCAATATTATAAAATTTAGATTGAGTTGAGACTTCATTTATAACAATCCCATTCCCACCCTTAGGAGCTCAGCACCCTTTATGCTCCATCTGTCCCCTTTTCCTGCTGTTTTCCCCCAATTTTGAGGGCTCCGGTGGGGCTTTGCGTCCCTCCCAGGGTGGTAGCATTGCTCTTCCCCCCCCCCCCCCCCCCCTTTTCCTGCTGGTGTTTTTCTTGCCAAACCTCCCTTATTTAGGGTCATCCGGGAGGTGTTGGTGGGTTTTTGATGCGCAGCAGGGGGGTGGAGGTGCAAATTGCCCCCCCTCATTGGGACATCTAACGGGCAAGGGGGGGCTATTGAGGGGGTGACAAGGACATCAGCAGGGTGGCAAGTGCGAGGAAGGAAGCAGTGTTTTTGCAGTAGAAGGTGGCTTTGTATTCCAAAGGGATCACGCAGGCAGGACTGTGGCACAGCAGGATGTGAAACAGGTAAGGGGAAGGTCCCATGGTCCTGAAGTAAGGAGGACGGCTCAGAAAAAGAGGGCAAAATCAGTAAAACCGAAAATCACAGGCCCTCTAGGCATGGGAGAAGAACGGAAAGAAAAAAGGGAGAAATTAAACGGTTGGTCAAATAAAATAAATAAAATAAAATTGTTCATATAGGGTATAGAAAAGTCTTTGAGTAGGTTGTGAACCTGTAGTACTCAGCCAGCGAGGAAATGGGGGAGAAATCATGAGAAATCAGCATCAGAAATAGGGAATGTAGCTTCACGGATCACCCTGTCTGGAAAACTTATTGGGATTTTTTGCACAACTTTCATCAGCCCCACGTGGGACTCATTCAGCCCCAGCCCACGGCTCCTGTCCCCACTGTGTGTGCCCCCCCAGTGCCCCCTCCTCAAGCACGCGCAGCGCCTCCAGGGAAAAAGAAGAGCACCAACACTGCTGCGATCCCCACAGCAACAGCCTCTCAAAGGACTTTATTGGGGCAGAAATGTCCTGATTGCGGGTCACAAACACCCCAATATCGGGGCACAAACTCTCGGTATTGGAACACAAACATCCTGGTATCGGGGCTCAAATGGTACGGTATCGGGGCTCAAACGTCCCAGTATCGGGGCACAAATGTCCCAGTATTGGAACACAAACATCATGATATCGGGGCACAAACTTCATATCGGGGAACAAACTCTCAGTATCAGGACAAAAACATCCCGATATTGGGGCACAAACATCCCAGTATTGGGGCACAAAGTCTTGGTATCAGGGCACAAACATCCTGATACCAGGGCGCAAATGTCCCAGTATTGGGACACAAACGGCCTTGTATCGGGGCACGAGTGTCCCAGTATCAGGTCACAAACTCTCGGTATTGGGACACAAACATCACAATATCGGGGCTGAAACAGTATTGGGACTCAGACGTCCCGGTACCAGCAAAAAACCCCTCCCCTCCTTCTCCAAAGCCCTCTCTGGTGTCTCGTGGGGTCCATCACCGCCGCCTCAGACCTGGAAGGTGCCGGGAGGGTTAAAGAAGAAGAAGAAGAGGACGAGGAAGGGGCAGATACGCTCCGAGCACAGGGTCCTCATCCTCACCTGTGTGGCCGAGGCCCGGGGTGGCAGAGGCTGCTCTGTCCCTGGGGGGCTCACCCCAGGACCCCCCCCTGGCTCCAGAGTTCGGCTGCTGGTGAGAAAAAACACGTCAGCCGTGCGTCCCCCACTTGCCCCCAGTTGTCCCCCCAGGACCCCCAGCTTCCCCCTTGTCCCCCCGCGCCCCCCAGCTGCCCCGCATCCCCCCCCCGTACCCCTCACTCTCACCTCTCCCCCCCCGCCGCCCGCCGCCTCCACCCGCGGGCCGCCAGCACCAAACCGAGCCCGGGCCCCAGGAGGGCGACGGGGAGGGCGCAGGCGACGGCCAAAGGCGCCGGGGGCTGGCGGCGAGGAGCGGCCGGGGGTCCCCCAACCTCTTCCTCGCAGCGGGGGCCCATGAAGCCGGGGGGGCAGGCGCAGACGTGGCCGGAGAAGTGGGTGTAGCAGGTGGCACCGTGCAGGCAGGGGCCCGAGGCGCAGGCGTCGGCGCGCAGGCGGCAGCGGGCGCCGGCGTAGCCCAGGGTGCAGGAGCAGGTGAAGGCGTTGGCGCCGTCCACGCAGGTGCCGCCGTTGGCGCAGGGGTTGGGGCGCTGCAGTCGTCCACGTTGTGCTCGCAGCGGGGGCCCGAGAAGCCCGGGCGGCACCTGCAGAGCACGCCGCGGCCCCCCAGGTCCAGGCAGTGCCCGCCTGCGGGTGCGGGGAAGGTCGGGGGGGGGGGGAAGAGGGAAAGAGATGGGGGTCGGGGATGGAGGGGCGCATGGGGAGTTTGGGGGGGGGATTAGGGGGGTTTGGGGGGGGTGGGGGGGGGAGAGGGGGATTGGGGGGAGTGGAAAGGGGGCTGTGGGGGGGAGAAAGGGGGCCTGGGGGGGGAGAGAGGGGGTCTGGGGGGGTTGAGGGGGGTCTGGGGGTTGGGAAGGGGGCTGTGGGGGGGAGAGAGGGGGTCTCGGGGGGTTGAGGGGGTCTGGGGGGGGAGAAAGGGGGTCTGAGGGGGGAGAGGGGGTCTGGAGGGCAGAGAGGGGGTCAGTGGGGGGGGATTGAGGGGGTCTTGGGGGGGAAAAAGGGGGTCTGGGGCGGAAGAGAGGGGCCTTGGGGGGGGGAAAGTGGGCCTGGGGGGGGATTGAGGGGGTCTGGGGGGGGAGAAAGGGGGTCTGGGGCAGAAGAGAGGGGGCTTGGGGGCTGAGAGATGGGCATGGGGAGGGGAGAAAGAGGGACTTGGGGGGGGGGGCACACTGGGAGGGATCACAGTCGGGGGGGGGGCACCCGGGGGGGGTCCCAGTGGGGAAGTCACACTGGGGAGGGTCCCAGCAGGAGGGTCCCAGCGGGGGGGGGGAGGGGGGCACCCAGGGGGTCCCAGCAGGAGGGTCCCAGCGGGGGGGGGGAGGGGGGCACCCAGGGGGTCCCAGCGGCCCTCCCCCCCCCCCTCACCGTTCTGGCAGAGGCTGTCGGCGCAGCGGTCGGCCCGGCGCTCGCAGTTGGAGCCGTGGAAGCCGGGGGGGGCAGCGGCAGCTGTAGCCGGTGCCGGGGGGGGGCGCGGGGGCGCAGGCCCCCCCGTTAAAGCAGGGCCCAAGGGCGCAGGGCGACGGCGACGCCTCTGGCACCGGCTCCGCTTCGGGGGCTCTCGGGGACGGGGGGCGCCCCAGGGAGGGGGGGTCGCAGCGCGGCCCCCCCAGGTCGCTCCTAAAGACCTGGTGGGGGGTGGGGGGGTCACCGAAAGCATCCCCGGGGGGGGCACGGGGAAGGTGGCACCCAGGAAAGGTGGCGGGGGGGGGGGGGCGTCCTAAAGGTGACGTAGGGAGGGGGGGGGGCCCGAAGGTGGCACAAGGGGATCCCAGAGGTGACCCGGGGGGGTCCCGAAGGTGGTGGTGGGGGTCCCAAAGGTGATATGGGGGGGGGGTGTCCCAGAAGTGGCACAAGGGGGTCCCAAAGGGGTCCCAGAGGTGGTATGGGGGGGTCCCCAAAGGGGTCCCAGAGGTGACCGGGGGGGGGTCCCCAAAGGGGTCCCAGAGGTGACCGGGGGGGGTCCCCAAAGGGGTCCCAGAGGTGACCCGGGGGGGGGCGGTCCCAAGGGGGTCCCCGAGGTGTCACTCACCGTGCTGTTGGCACCGGGGGGGGCACAGCCCCAGCCGTCTCCCCTGCACCCCCCAGCCTGGGGACAGGCATCGGGGGATGCTGGGGAGGAGTGGGGGGGCGCTGGGCACTCCCGGGGGGGGCAGCAGCGGGGGGGCCAGCAACGGCGGTGCTGGGCTGGGGGGGGGCGGCGGCAGGCGGCGGGGAAGGGGGGGGCAGCGGCGGGGGCAGGGGGCGGCCGGGGGACACGGGGGGAGGCAGCGGGGGCCGCGGGCTGGGGGGCGGCAGCGCAGGCGGGTGCCGAAGCGCAGCCCCCCCCCGGGCCCCCCCCCCGCCACGGCCCCCCCGGCGCCAGGCGCTGCCTCGCCACCGCTCGGCCCAGCAGCCGGCCCTGGGGAGCTGCGAGAGCCGTCAGCCCCCCCCGCACCCCAAAAAAAAAAAAAAAAAAAAGTCCCCCCCCCCCCACAATGTGCCCACGGGGTCCCATTTCCCCCCCCCCCCCCCACAACCCAATACTTTTTCTCCTCTGCTTGCCCCCCCCCCCCCCAAATGCCCATTTGCAACATCCAAACTCCCACCTCCCACCCCCAAATCCTTGTGTGTCCCCCCCCCCAAATAAAATCAATAGGGTCTGTGCCCCCCCAGCACCCTATGGACCCCCCCAATCCCCAATTTTTTTTTTCTCCTCTGTTTCCCCCCCCATCCCAAATTCCCATTTACAACACCCAAACTCCCACCTCCCACCCCCAAATCCTTGTGCCCCCCCCCACATAAAAGCAATAGTGTCTGTGCCCCCCCCCCCCAGCACCCTCTGTCCGTCCCCCCCCCCCACTCACCCCCAGGCCCTTTGGCCTCATCCAGCCGCCAGGATTCGACCACGAGGGACACGGTGCCCTGCTCGGGGGGGGGGGGGGGGGGGGGGGGCAAAAAATGGGGCGGGGGGGGTCAAATCTATGGGGTCCTAGGGACCAGATTTTTTTTGGGGGGGGTATTTATAGGGAGCCAAGGTCTCAGCTCCGTGGGGGGGGGGGAGCACGGGGGGGGTCCTCACCGGCCAGGGGAAGGCGAAGGGCAAGCGGAGCAGGCGGGGGGCACCCGGGCTGGGGGGGGGCCCGGGGGGGCTGTGAGCGACCCCCAGGCTGCAGCCGATCCCCCCGGGGGGGCGCAAGCAGAGGCGAAAGACGAGGCGGCAGGAGGGGGGGCCCCCGCACGGCCCCCCCGGGCCCCCCCACGCCGACAGCACCCGCAGCTCCAGCACCCCCCCGGGCTGCACCTGCATGGGGGGGGGGGGGGGGGGGGGTCGGGGGGGGCATCGAGGACCCCCGGTAAGACCCCAATGCCCCCCCCCCCCCCCCCTTGGGGAGCACTAAACGTCCCAGAGCCGCCCCCTCCCCCAGGAAAACCTAAAACACCCATTGGGATTTGCCCCTCCCCAGCACCCCAAAAGCCCCCCCCCACCCCCGTCCCTAAATCCACCCCCCCAGCACCCCCAAAAGCCCCCCCAGTTCCCTGAAAGCCCCCCCCGGCACCACCAATACGCCCCCCAGGACCCCAAAGCCCCCCCCCATGTTGCCAATTACACCCCCCCCAGCACAACAAAAGCCCCCCCGTGTCCCCAATTACACCCGCCCAGCACCCCAAATCCACCCCCCAGCACCCCAAAAGCCCCCCCATGTCCCCAATTACACCCCCCCCAGCACCCCAAATACGCCCTCCCCCCCCCGGCACAACTCTTCCAAATCCCCCCCCCCCCCCCAAAGACCCTCCACTGCAAGCTTTGAGGGCAAAGACCCCCAAAACACCCCCCGGGGACCCCCCCCCCCCCCAAAAAAATAAATCCACCAAGAGCCTCCTGAAGAGACCCCCCCCGGCCCCTCTCACCGGGGGGGGGCAGAGCAGGGCCAGGAGGGCAGCCAGGAGCAGCGGAGCCATGGCCTGGTGCTGGGGGGGGGGGTCCCAGCCTGGTGGTCCCGAGGCTCAGCGGGGTCTGAGCCCGACCCCCCCCTGCCCCCAGGAACTCCTTGGGGAGGGAAGGGCCAGGGGAGAGCCCGCCCCAAAGCCCACCCCCCAAAGTGGGGGGGGGGGGGGGGGGCACAGCCCCCTACCATCCACACCCCCCCCCCCCCCCAGGCAAGACCCCAAAGCCCACCCCCAAGAGGGGGGGGGAGTACCCCATAAAGACCCCAAAGCCCAACCCCCTACCCAAAGCCCACCCCCAAAAGGGTGGGGGGGGGCACAGCTCCCTACCAACCCCCCAAAAACCCCAAATCCTGGGGACACAGTCTTCCCCCCCCCCCCCAAATTTTAGGGACACAGTCCCCCCAATAAAGATCCCAAATCGGGGGGATGCAACCCTCTGCCACCCCTCCCCCAAAGACCCCAAATTTTAGGGATGCAACCCCCCCATAAAGACCCCAAATTTTAGGAACATAGCCCCCCCCCCCCCCCCCCGCCGCATAAAGACCCCAAACAAGGGGAGGGGACCCCCGCTGTGTGTGTGTGTGTCCCCCCCCACCCCCCAAAATCACCACGCAACAGCCCCCACCTCCGCCAACTCCTTTTATTTCCCCCCCCCCTTGCGGGGTGCAACCAACCCCCACCCCCAAAAAAATACAAATAAAAGCTGGGGACGCGGTGAGGGGGGGTCGGCGACGATGTGGGGGGGTCGGGGACGAGGCGGGGGGGGGTCGGGGGTGTCACTGCTGCTTGGAGTGGGGCCAGAGGCGCCGGGCGAGGGTGCCCAGGAAGAGCCCCGGCGGCTTCTTGCCCTGCGCCAGCTCCGCCAGCCGCTGCTGCTCCTCCTGCAACGAGACCCCAAAAACCCCGTCAAACCCTTTTTTCGGGGCCCCCCCCCCCCCCCCCCCAAAAAAAAAAAAACCCCGGCGAACGTCCCCGAAACCAAACGACCTCCTCGAGCTGCGAGCGGCGCCGCTTGAAGGCGGCCAGGGGGTCGTCCTCCAGCGCGTAGTTCTCCAGCACCGCGCGCACGTCCTCCACCCCGCTCAGCGCGATGGCTACGGGGGGGGGGGGAAAAAAAAAAAAAAGGGGGAAGTGGGGGGGGTGAGGAGATAGAGGAGATAGGGAAGGGTTGGTTTGGGGCGCTTTGGGGCTTTTTGCTCACTTTTAAGGAAGGCGGCCAGGTCGTAGAGGGCGCGGTCGTCGGAGCTGCCGTCCCAGCGGCGCAGCGCCAGCCCGTTGTAGGGCTGCAGGCAGAAGGCCTCCTTGCGGCAATCCACCACCACCACCTTGGCGGGGTCTCTGTTGAGGCACGAGATGTCCTGGGGGGGGGGACAAGGGACAGCGAGGGGGTGGCAGGGAGCTCAGAAACCCCCCCCCGAGGTCCCCAAAACCTCTCCACCCCCCCCGCCCCACAAACCTTGACGTGGTGCCCGTCCATGTAGCGCGTGGCATCGCGGAAGAGCCGGTAGGAGACAAAGCCGTGCGGGTCGATGCTGTCGATGAGGGGGAAGGCGGTCTGGGTGGGGGCAAAAGAAGAGGTTTTTTGGGGTCACATCACCTTTTTTTTTTTTTTTTTTTACAAGGGGGGGCCTCCCTGTTGTGGGGGGGGGGCGCTGACCATGCCGGTCTCAGAGGTGAAGACGACGATCTCGTAGAGGGGGGCGAGCTGCTGCAGGAGGCTCTCGATGCCCGGGCGCTTCTTGAAGCGCCAGCCGGTGACGAGCTGAGGGGGGGGGGGGACATAAAAATGACAGCTGGGGGGGTGACAGCGAGGCGGGGGGGCACACAGGGCCCGGGGGGGGCACTCACCGACCACTCGGGGTGCAGCAGGACGTCGGTGAGCTCGATGACGAGGGTGTAGGGGGGCTGGTAGTAGGGCTCGCGCAGGGGGTCCGGCAGCAGCTTGGGGCTGGTGGGCTCAATGATCATCTGGGGGGGGGGTTAGGGGTGAGACCCCCCCCCCCTCAAATAAAGGGGGAGCCCCCCCCCCAACTTGGGGAGAGCCCCCCCTGGAATTAGGGGGGCGGGGAAGTCTCAAGTTGGGGAGAGGAGACTCTCAAATGGGGGAAGGGGGCAGCCCTCAAACCGGGGGGGGCTCAGATTATTAGGGGGGGCAAATTATCGGGGGGGGGGCTCCAATTATTGGAGGGAACAGGGGGAGCCCCCAATTACTGGGGGGGGGAACGGGGACCCCAAAACCAACACCCGACGCCCCAAAACGAGGACAAAGCCTCTCAAAAGGGGACCCCAAAACGGGGACAAATCTCACGGGGGGGGGACACTCAGGGGGTGCCCCCCCACCCCTGCGAGAGACAAACAGCCCCGAGACAAAGCGAAATTGCAGGAAATTGGGCAAAAATCCCTCCCCCCCCCCCCAAACCTGTCGGTAGTCCTTGAAGTATTTGTAGGTTCGGCGCAGCTGCTGGATGCCCACGGGGTCTGCGGGGAAAAAGGGGGGGGGGCGAGAGCCATTTGGGGGCCCTGTGTCCCCCCCAGCAATGCCCCCCCCCCCTTAAATTCCTTTTCTGCATGGGAAAAACCCGGAAAGCGCCAAAATTCCATCGGGGGGTGTGAAAAACCTTATAAAAGGGAGGGGGGAGGTGACAAATGGCCCCGGGGATGCCTGGGGGGGGGGTCACTCACCTCCATCGAACTCGTCAGGGACCTGGAAAAAATAAAGAGGGGGGGGACAAGAGATAATATGGGGGGGTGACCCCATAAAAGGGGGGGACCCCATAAAAAGGGGTTGGGGACAGCAGGAAGGGGGGGGGGGGGGACACCTCAAGGGGGGGGGGTCATGGGGACAATTTGCAGCTAGGTGGGGATTTTTTTTATGTGGGGGGGGGGACTTCCTGAAAGCCCCTTGATGTCCCCAGTGAGGGCTGTTGTCACCTCCGCCCCCCTGGGGACATCAAAGCCCCCGAATAATCATAAAAAAAAGGGGATTTGGGGAAAAAAAAAAAAAAAAAGGCTGGCGGGAGGAGGGGGAGGGCACCAAGTCCTGCCCCCCCCCCCCCCCCGGGGCGGAGTCCCTGGAATGGGGTAAAAAGAGCAAGAAAAGGGGGCAGGGAGGGTGTGGGGATACTGAGGGTAGGAGGGGGGCTCGGGGGATCAGAGGGGTCCTGGGGGGGTCCCAGGGGCCCGGGGGGGGGTCCCGGTGGTGCCCTCACCTTGGCCCCGTGCTCGTCCACGGCGTTGCTGCCTGCGGGGAGGGAGAAGGCGGCGTGAGGGGGGGGGGGGGGGGCGTCCCGGTACCGTTTTTTGTTGTTTTTTTTTTTTTTTTTTTGGGGGGGGGGGGGGTCTCACCGAAGACGTAGACGATGGCCAAGCCGGTGCCGGCGCCCAGCAGCCCCCCCAGGCGCAGGGCCAGGCGCCGAGCCCCTGCCAGCCGCTGCCGCCGCCGCTCTTCCTCCTCCTCCTCCTCCTCCTCCTGCTGCTGCGAACGGGAACCGGGACGGGGGGGGCCCGGGGGGGGCGCAGCCGCTGCCTGGATAAAAAGAAAGGGGGGAAAACGGTGAGGGAAGGGGGGGGGGGGAACCGGGAGAGCCCCCCCCCAAGGGAACCGGGACCCCCCTCAAGGGAACCGGGACCCCCAAAGGGAGCCGGGACCCCCCCCCAAGGGAACCGGGACCCCCCCAGGGGAACCGGGCCCCCCCCCCCCGGTATACGGGACCCCCCCGGGACACTGGGAGCCCCCCCCCGGTAATGGGGAACTGGGAACCGGAGCCCCCCCCCTCCCCCCGGTTTCCCCTCCCCCCCCCCGTGACCGGGACCCCCCAGCCCCCACCTGGTGCCGCCGCAGCCGCTCCTGCAGCAGCTCGGCGGTGCCGGTGCCGGTCCCGGTGCCGGTGCCGGTCCCGGAGGCGGCCCCGGACGAGGCCCTGAAGGCCCCGGCCCGGCCCCGGCGGGCCCCGAGAGCGGCGCGGGCCCCGCACGCAACCGCCGCCCGCCCGGCCGCCGCCATCTTCCCGCAGGCCCAAGGGCAGCTGCGCAGGCGCGGCCCCGCCTTCGAGCGCCGCCCGTCACCGCCGGCGGCCAATAGGAAAAGAGGGTGAGGCGGGAGGGCCAATGGGGAGAGGGGGGCGGGGAAGGGGGCGGGAGGTGGGTGGGGAGCAGGGTGGACGCGCGGTCCTAGTGCCCGGCGCTCGGTCCCAGTACCCCCCTCCCCCTCCGTCCCAGTAATCCCAGCCCCCGGTCCCAGTACGGCCCCCACGGTCCCAGTCCCCCTCCTCCCTTTCGTCCCAGTATCCTCCCCCTCCGTCCCAGTAACCCTCCCAGTCCCAGAACACCCCCCCCCCCCATCCCAGTATCCCCTCGGTCCCAGTATCAGCCCTCCCAGTCCCAGTGTCCCAGTGGGGCTGATGGGACCCCAAAACCCGGGATATGGGGTTAATGGGGACATGGGGACATGGGACTCATGGGGACGTGGAGTACCAGGGACCCCAAAACCTGTGTGGTGTGGGTTTAATAGGGACGTGGGGGGCACTGGGACATGGGGCAGCAGGGATCCCAAAACCTGTGATGTGGGGTTAATGGGGACATGGGGCTGATGGGGATGTGGGGGACATGGGGCACATGGGGACATGGGGCACCTGGGACCCCAAAACCCATGATATGGGGTTAATGGGGACATGGGGCTGATGGGGATGTGGAGCTTATGGGCATGTGGAGCAGGTGGGACCCCAAAAGCTGTGGTATGGGGTTAAAGGGGCTGATGGGGATGTGGCAGACATGGAGCAGCAGGGACCCCAAAACCCATGATATGGGGTTAATGGGGACATGGGGACATGGGACTCATGGGGACGTGGAGCAGCAGGGACCCCAAAACCTGGGATATGGGATTAATGGGGACATGGGGCTGATGGGGATGTGGGGGACATGGGGCACATGGGGACATGGGGCACCTGGGACCCCAAAACCCATGATATGGGGTTAATGGGGACATGGGGACGTGGGACTCATGGGGACGTGGAGTATCGGGGACCCCAAAACCTGTGTGGTGTGGGTTTAATAGGGACATGGGGGACACTGGGACATGGGGAAGCAGGGATCCCAAAACCTGTGATGTGGGGTTAATGGGGACATGGGGCTGATGGGGATGTGGAGCTTATGGGCATGTGGAGCAGGTGGGACCCCAAAAGCTGTGGTATGGGGTTAATGGGGCTGATGGGGATGTGGCAGACATGGAGCAGCAGGGACCCCAAAACCCGGGATATGGGGTTAATGGGGACGTGGGGACGTGGGACTCATGGGGACGTGGAGCAGCAGGGACCCCAAAACCCATGATATGGGGTTAATGGGGATATGGGGCACCTGGGACCCCAAAACCCCTGATATGGGGTTAATGGGGACATGGGGACGTGGGACTCACGGGGACGTGGAGCAGCAGGGACCCCCAAACCTGGGATGTGGGGGTCCTGGAGAAATGGGGTTAATGGGGACGTGGAGCAGCAGGGACCCCAAAACCCGGGATATGGGGTTAATGGGGACATGGGGACATGGGACTCATGGGGATGTGGAGTATCGGGGACCCCAAAACCCGTGATATGGGATTAATGGGGACATGGGGCACATGGGGACATGGGGCACCTGGGACCCCAAAACCCGTGATATGGGGTTAATGGGGACATGGGGACGTGGGACTCATGGGGACGTGGAGTATCAGGGACCCCAAAACCTGTGTGGTGTGGGTTTAATAGGGACATGGGGGACACTGGGACATGGGGAAGCAGGGATCCCAAAACCTGTGATGTGGGGTTAATGGGGACATGGGGCTGATGGGGATGTGGGGGACATGGGGCACATGGGGCACCTGGGACCCCAAAACCCCTGATATGGGTTTAATGGGGACATGGGGCCAATGGGCATGTGGAGCTTATGGGCATGTGGAGCAGGTGGGACCCCAAAAGCTGTGATATGGGGTTAATGGGGCTGATGGGGATGTGGCAGACATGGAGCAGCAGGGACCCCAAAACCCGTGACATGGGGTTAATGGGGACATGGGGACGTGGGACTCACGGGGACGTGGAGCAGCAGGGACCCCCAAACCTGGGATGTGGGGGTCCTGGAGAAATGGGGTTAATGGGGACGTGGAGCAGCAGGGACCCCAAAGCCCGTGATATGGGATTAATGGGGACATGGGGACGTGGGACTCATGGGGACGTGGAGTATCGGGGACCCCAAAACCTGTGTGGTGTGGGTTTAATAGGGACGTGGGGGACACTGGGACATGGGGCAGCAGGGACCCCAAACCCCCTGACATGGGGCTCGTGGGTACATGGAGCACGGGGGGGGGGACACACGGAGCACCGGGGGGGGGCTGTCCCATAAGGCTGACCCCAAAAGCCCCCCCAATAACAGAGCCGGCTCCTGGCGCCCACCTTTATTCCAGCACCAAGGGTTTTGGGGGGGGCGGGGGGGGGCAAAAGCCGGGGGGGCCGTGTTAGCACCAGCACCCCCCCCCCGCGGAGAAACTGGGGAGGGGGGAGGGTTAAAATTGGGGTGAAAAGGGGGGAAAAAAGAACACCAAAAAGCTGAATTAGGATCTTCGGGGGGGGGGGGGGAGTGGGGTTAACCCCCCCCCCCCATGGGCCGATGGCGCCGCTCCTTCCTCACCGGTTCACCTCCTCCTCCTCCTCCTCCCCCGGGGGGGGGCTGCGGGCGGGGGGGCTGAGCTCCAGCCGGGGCAGCTGGAATTTGGGGTCCCCCCCCCCGGCCCCCAGCCCCTCTTCGGCCCCCCCGGTCAGCTCGGGGGGGCACTGGGGGGGGGCGAGCTCCAGGCGGGGCAGCCGCACCTTGGGCTGCTTTTGGGGGGGCTGCGGGGGGTCCCCCCCCACCGAGAAGCCCACCTTGGGCACCCAGCGCCGGGGGGGAGCCTCCGGCTCCGTTTTGGGTTTAGAAAAGCCCCAAAAGGGGCCCCCCCCGTTTTCCTCGGCCCCCCCCCCGGCTTTGCCCTTCACCAGCACCAGCACGGCCTTCCTCACGCTGCCCATCCTCATCCTCGCCTCCGCGCCTTCCCCCTCTGCCGGGGGCAAGGATTTGGGGGGCTTGGCCCCCCCCGCGCCTCGCCCCCCCCCGGCTGCTTCTTTGCCCCCCCCGAGCCCCCCGGGGGCCGCCAGCTCCAGCTCGGGCACCTTCAAGGCCGGCCTCTTCCTCGCCCCCTCCTCAGCCTCCCCCCCCCGCGGCCTCCCCCCTTCCGAAAAGCCCACGGCGGGGATGGAGACCCCCAGCCCCCCCCCAGCCCAATTTTTGGGCCCCCCCCCCAGCAAGCTCTCGGCGCTGCCCCCCCGCCCCGCCGGCCGCGCTTTGAGGTCGCCCCCGCTGCGGATGTCGGGGCTCGAGCCCCCAAATTGGGGCAGCCTCGCCCCCCCCCACCGCCACCCCCCCAGCTCCCAGCCCCCGGGGGGGCCCGCTTTGGCCCCCTTCACTTTGGGGGGGGCCGATTTGGGGGGCTTGGCCTCGGGGACGCCCGCGTCCCCCCCGCTCCCCAAAGCCACCTCCAGGGCCACCGCGGGGGCGGCCACCTCCAGGCCGGCCACTTTGGGCCCTTCGCCCCCCTCGGCGGGCGTTTTGGGGCAAGAAAGGCCCAATTTGGGCAATTTCCCTTGGGCGCCGGCTTTGGGCAGCGCCAAACCCACCTCGACCTTGGGGACGGCGATGGCCAGCACTGGTGCCACCGGTGCCACCGGTGCCACCTCCTTGGGCGCGGGGGCGCCCAGCCCCACCTTGGGGACCGCCACCTTGGGGACCGCCACCTTGGGGACCCCCACTTTGGGCACCCCCACTTTGGGGACCGCCACCTCCACGGCGGGCAAGCGGGGGCCCCCCCCCGGCTCCGGTGTCCCCCCCCCGGGCTCGGTGAGGGTCCCCGGCAGCGCCACCTCCAGCGCCGCCGCCGCCTCCCTCACCGTCACCCGCGGTGGCCGGGGGGCTTCGGGCACCGCGCGGGGGGGCGAGGGGGTGGCGGGGGGGGGCAGCAGGGCCAGCTTGGGCAGGGCCAGCTCCACGTCCACGGGGGGCGACGGGGGGGGCTTCTTCTTGAGGGGCGCCAGGCTCAGGAGGTTCTGGGGGGGGGGACATAAAGCGTGGGGGGGGGGGCGTGGGGACGGCCAGCGGGAGGTGGTGGCGCCCATGGGTGTCCCCTTGTTCCTGGTGACAACCGTGGGTGTCCCATGTCCCTTGTGTCGCCCACGAGCACCCCACGCCCCCAGTGCCACCCATGGGTGCCCCATGTACCCGGTGCCACCCATGAGCACCCCACGACCCCAGTGCCACCCATGGGTGTCCCACATCCCTTGTGTCACCCACGAGCACCCCACACCCCCAGTGCCACCCATGGGCACCCAGTGACACATATGGGTGTCCCATATCCCCAGTGCCACCCATGGGTGCCCCATGCCCCCAGTGCCACCCACGAGCACCCCACAACCCCAGTGCCACCCATGAGTACCCCAGTGCCACCCATGGGTGCCCATATCCCCAGAGCCACCCACAGGCACCCCATGCCCCCAGTGCCACCCATGGGTGCCCCACGCCCCCAGTGCCACCCATGGGTGCCCCATGTCCCCAGTGCCACCCATGAGTACCCCAGTGCCACCCATGTGTGCCCCATATCCCCAGCGCCACCCACAGGCACCCCATGTCCCCAGTGCCACCCATGGGTGCCCCATATCCCCAGCGCCACCCACGAGCACCCCACGCTCCCAACGCCGCCACCCCCACCCCCCACCTCACCCCTCCCCCAATCCCCGTCACCCACCAGCCTGGCCACCTTGGCCTTGGGTCCCTTGCCCTGGGGGGGGGCTGCGGTGGTCCCGGGGGGTCCGCGCCCCCCCGGCCCGGCGCGCTTGAGGCAGACGGAGACGCGGCAGGGCTGGGCGCAGCGCAGCACCCGCGCCGCGTCCTCGCACCGCACGTCCTCGAAGAAGACGCAGGCGCTCAGCAGCCGGTCACCTATGGGTGGGGGGGGACGGGAGGGGGTGAGGGTGGCTTTTTGGGGTGGGGGGCGCCGATGATAACGCGGGGAGAGGCTGACCTTGGCGGAGGCCGGAGCCGCGGTGAGCCTCGCGGACGTAGATGCCGTCGCGGCCGCCGGCCAGGAGGATGTCGCCCGCGCCGGCCTCCACCACCACCTCCAGCAGCTCCTGGGGGACACCGCGGGGGGTGACACCCGAGGGGGGGGGCTCCCAAAATGGGGGGGCACCCAAGGGTGGGGAGCGCCCAGGTTCGGCATCCGAGCGCCCACGTCCTCCCTCCCCGTCCTCCATCCCCTCCGGCCTCCTCTTCCTCCTCTTCCTCCCCCCCTTTCTCCCTCCTCACCTCTCCGCTGGCCCGGGGGGGCTCCATGGTGCCCGGGGGGGGGCCTCGGCAGTGCCCGGGGGTGTCACCAGCGTCACCACGGGGGGGGGGGCTGCAGGAGACGGGGCAGAGACACCGCTGAGCCCCCCCAATGGAACCTCTTGCGATGCAACCCCCAGCACAGCCCCCCTCCCGGTGCAGGCCCCCCCTTAAAGCCCCCTATTGAACCCCCCCATTGCACCCCCCCTACTGAGCCCCCCCCATTACAGACCCCTATTGCAGCCCCCCAATTTTACCCCCCCATTTCAAGCTCCCCTGTAGCACCCTCTCCCCAAATCACCCCCCTCCAGCGTGTGGGGGGGGCACATCCCCATCCCTATCACCCTCCATGGGGACCCCCCCACCCCCCCTCGACACCCCAAAACCTCTCCAATTCCCCCAAAAGAACCTGCAGCCACTTCAGCCCCGTCCCTGTCCCCCGGGGCCGGCAGGGTGGCAGGGGGACATTTCCTTCCCACGCCACCAAAGGCCACAGCTCATTGCTGGCATTCCCGCGGCGGGACGCACCCCGAAACACGTGTCCCCCCCCCCGCAAGGTGCCACCCCCGTGCCCGTGGGGACAGCGAGCCCTTTGTCCCCAGCCTCTCGCCCCCCCCGGCCCGGGGAATGCCGGGCATTCGGGGCGCTCAGCACAAACCCCACGGGGGTGGCACCCACGTGGGACTGGGGAGAGGGGGGGGGCACGTGCCGGCGTGCCCCCCCACCCCCCCCAAACAGGCCCTCGCTCCATTGCACGTGCAATTTGCAGCTTTATCAGGTGCAAAGGGTGCACTGGTGCACAGATATATGGGTGCAAAGGGTGCACGGATGCATTGGTGCAGCGGTTGCGTGGGTGCCCCCTTGCACGGGTGCACGGCTGCACGGTTGCAAGGGTGCACAAATGCAGGGGTGCGTGGGTGCGCCGTTGCATGAGTGCACAGGCGCGTGGCTGCAAGCGTGCCCAGATGCACGGGTGCAAGGATGCAAAGGCTGCACGGGTGCACAGCTGCACGGCTGCAAGAGGGCAAAGATGCGTGGACGCAAAGGGTGCCTGGGTGTTCTGATGCGCTGCTGCAAGGGTGTACAGGTGCATGGGTGCACAGCTGCAAGGGTGCAAAGGTGCAGCAGGTGCATGGTTGCACGGTTGCTCGGGTGCACAAATGTATTGGTGCAAAGGGTGCGTGGGTGCACGGATGCACAAGTGCACGGGTGCACGGCTGCACACGCACGAAGGTGCACAAGTGCAAAGTTATGCCGGTGCACGGGTGCACGGGTGTGCAGCTGCACGGGTGCAAAGAGCCACGAGCGTGCAAATGCAGGGGTGCAAAGGTACAAGGGGTGCATGGGTGCACGGGGTGCACGCCAGCACCCCCACATCACATCCCCCCCCCCCGCGGTGCCACCCTCCCTGCAGCCAGCACGGCCCCGAGCTGCCCCGTGTGCATCACCCCCCCCCCCCCCGATGCAATGGGGACACGGGGATATGGGGACATGGGGAGGATGTGGGGGACACCGGGACATAGGGACCCAGGGACGGGGGATATGGGGACATGGGGGACATGGGGATATAGGGACAGGGGGACATGGGGACAGGGAATATAGGGACATGGGGGACATGGGGATATAGGGACAGGGGGATATGGGGACAGGGGGACATGGGGACAGGGGGACATGGGGAAAGGGGGACATGGGGACAGGGGGACATGGGGGACACAAGGATGGGGGATATGGGGACTTGGGGACACAGGGACAGGGAGCACACGGGGACACAGGGATAGGGGTATATGGGGCCACGGGAATACGGGGACAGGGGGATGAGGGGAAAGGGGGATGTGGGGATATGGGGACAAGGGGACACAGGGACATGGGGATATGGGGTCAGCAGGATATGGGGACAGGGGAAGAGGGGGATTTGGGGACAAGGGGACACAAGGACACGGGGACATTATGGGGACACGGGGACAGGCCCTTACCTCCGTCCCGTGTTCGTGCCCGCCTGGCGCTGGCCCCGCAGGCGGGGGGCGATGGGGAAAAGGGCCGGGGGCTGGGGGCCGGGCGCTGGGGGCCGCCGGTGGCCATTGGTGGCCCTGGGTGCGGGGGCCGGTGGCACCCGGCCCTGCAGAGGCTGGCACGGGCTCAAAAGGTCAAGGGGGGGGGGGGCGTGTGGGACTGGGGGGGGGGGCACAAGCAGGGGAAAGCCCCAGGGTGGGGAAGGGACCCCAAAAATGGGCCCTGGAAGGTGGGGGGGGAGGCAGGGATGGGGGGGCACCACTGGAAATGGGGGGCAAGCGGTTGGGTTGGGGGGGCAGGGTGGAAGGACCCCCCCCCTCCCCTGGCACCATGGGGACCCCCCAGCACCCAAGAACCCCCCCGGACCCTCCAGCACCTCAGGACCCCCCCCAGCACCCCAGATCCCCCCCCCCAACATCCCTGGACCCCCCCCACCAGCACCCCAACCACCTTTGGACCCCCCCCAGCACCCCAGGACCCCCCCAGCACCCCCCCCCGGTGCTGACTCAGCACTTCCCGCATGGGGGTGGCGTCGGGGGGGGGGGGGGGGGGGCCAAGAATGGGGCGATTCACGGCGGGGGGGGGGCGGAATTTGGGAGGGCGCCGGCCCGACGGGAGGAGCACCCAAGGGTGCTGCGTGCCCCCTCCCCCCCCCCAAAGGAGGGACATCCCAAGGATCCCCCCCCCGCAAACTGGGGACCCCCCCGCAAACTGCCCCCCCCCTTGCAAACCGGGGGCTTCCCCTGATTGGTCGATTGCGGATCCTCATTTGCATATAGGGCGGGGCGGGGTGCGAGGACTTCGGCGGCGCCCCATAGGAATCCCGGCCCCATAGGTGCAACCCCCCCCCACCCCCCTGCGGCCATATATGACCCCCCCAGTCCCATAGCAGACCCCTGGCCCCATAAGAGACCCCCCCGGACCCTATAGGAATCCCTCCAACCCTACAGTCCTATAGGAACCCCCCCAGCCCTACTAGACCCCCCCCTCCCCCAGCCCTATAGCACTATAGGAACCCCCCCATCCCTATGGGACCCCCCTCCTAGCCCTATAGGACCCCTCCCAGCCCTACAGGAAACCCCCCAAGCCCTATGGGACCCCCCTTCCCCAGCCCTATAGCCCTACATGACCCCCCCCCCCCAAGCCCTACAGCAACCTCCCCCAGCCCTATAGGACCTCCCCCCAGCCCTACAGGACACCCCCTGGCCCTATAGCCCTATGGGACCCCCCCCAGCCCTAGGGGACCTCCCCCAGCCCTATGGGACCCCTCCCAGCCCTAGGGGACCCCCCCCAGCCCTACAGAATCCCCCCCCCACCCCACCGCCACCCTCCCTGTCCCCTCGGGACCCCCACCCCCAGCTCCAAGCGCCCCCTCCACGAGGGCCCAGACCCCGAAGGCGCAAACCAGCGACCCTTTATTGTCACCGGGGTGGGGGGGGAGGTGACCGCCCTGGGGGGTGGGGGGGGGCGGCCACCGGGGTGGGGGGGGAGGTGACCGCCCTGGGGGGTGGGGGGGGGCGGCCACCGCGTCCCCGCCGTCCCCTAGGCCTTGGGGTAGTGGCCGCAGACGTAGACGCCCTTCCCGTCGTACTCCGAGGTGTGGAGGCAGCGGAGCATGAAGTGGCCGAGGTCGTGCTTGGAGATGACACGAGAGCCACCAGCGGTGGCCCCCACGGACACCGTGTAGTCCCCGGTCAGCGGCTGGTCGTCTGCGTGGGGACGGGGACACGCCGTGGAGCCACGGTGCCACCACCACCGAGCGCGCCCTCGGGTAGCGTCACCCCGGCGGTGGCAGTGGTACAGGGGGTGGGGGGCGCCCAGTGGCTCCATGACACCACCCAATGTCACCAAGATGGTGGCATCTCCACGTAGGGTTGGGGACACCCAATGGCTCCGTGACACCACCCAATGTCACCAAGATGGTGGCATCTCCACGTAGGGTTGGGGACGCCCAGTGGCTCCATGCCACCACCCAGGGTCATTGGACCACTCAATGTCACCCAGATGGTGGCTTTGTCACATAGGGTTGGGGACACCCAAGAGTTCCATGACACCACCCAACATCGTTGGGTTGGGGGCATCTTCATGTAGAGTTGGGGACACCCAATAACTCCATGCCACCACCCGATGTCACCAAGACGGTGGCATCGGCACATGGGGTTGGGGACACCCAATGGCTCAGTCCCATCACCCAACGTCATTGAGTCGGTGGCACCTCCATGTAGGGGTGTCCCCAACCCTACATGCCACCACCCAACGTCACCAAGACGGTGGCACCGTTATGTAGGGTTGGGGACGCCCAATGTCTCCATGACACCACCCAACATCACTGAGGTGGTGGCATCTCCACGTAGGGTTGAGGACACCCAACGCCACCACCCAACGTCACCGTGACGGTGTCACCGCCCACCCGCGCCGCCTCGGTGCCACCCAACACCACCCACCTGGCCGTTTGTCCCCGCAATAGCGGCCACACCACGACACGTTGAGACCCCCCCTCGTCCCCTCACCCCCCCCGCCGTGTCCCCAAGTGTCCCCACGCACCGGCGATGTGCGGTGGCATCACGGCCACGCAGTCCAGCCCCGAGTCCTGCAGCACCCGGTGCATGCGGATGTGGTCCTCGGTCACCGGCAGCAGCCGGGGTGGCACCTTCTGGAGGTCCCACAGCAGGAAGGCTACGGGGTGGGGACACGGGGACACGAAGGGACGATGAGGGGGGGTCACCGGGGGGGTGTCCCCAAGGGGGGGGACGCGTCGGGGGGGGCGCTCACCGGACAGGCAGGCCACCACCTTGCGCACGCCGTGGGCCTTCATGGCGGCCACGATGTTCTTGGTGCCCTCGGACATGACGGTGGTGGGGCCTGGGGGGGGACAGGGTGACAATATGGGGTGGGGGGGGGGACACGTGGGGAGGGGCACGGGGGTGGTGGGGGAGGGTAAGGGGGAGCTGTGGTGCAGTCGGGGGGGTAAGGGGTGGTGATGGGGACACATGGGGGTGATGGGGACACGGGAGGGGCAAAAGGGGCACATGGGGGCAGGTGGGGACAATGGGGACACGGGGGGGGATGAGGGCACGGGGGGGCAATAGGGGCACGCGGGGACAGGCGGGGACAATGGGGACAAAGGAGGGCAATAGGGACACGGGGGCAACGGGGAGGCAGGGGGCAATGGGGATGCAAGGGACAATGGGGACGTTTGGGGACAATGGGGACACGGGGGGGCAATGGGGACACGGGGGCACTGGGGTCCTTGGGGCACTGGGGACACAGGAACGGGGTCCCTGGGGAAATGGGGACATGGGGGGGGGGTTTGGGCAGGGGCCCTGGGGACATGGGGAGGTGTCCTTGGGGTAAGGGTGACACAGGGTTGGGGGTCCTTGGGGTATTGGGGACATGGGGTTGGGGGTCCTTGGGCAATAGGGACACAGGGACAGGGACCCCCCAGGGTAACGGGGACACTGGGTGGGGGGTCCTTGGGGTAATGGGGACACTGGGGGAACACAGGGGCCCTGGGGACACAGGGACAGGGACCCCCAGGGTAATGGGGACACGGGGTTGGGGGTCCTTGGGCAATAGGGACACAGGGACAGGGACCCCCTCAGGGTAACGGGGACACAGGGGGGGGGGTCCTCATCCGGCTTGGGGACATGGGGGACACGGGGGGGACACAGGGGGGTCCCGTACCCAGGTCGCTGCGGGTGCCGAGGATGATGAGGACGGCGTCCTGGCCCCGCACGGCCTCGGCCACGTCGGCGGGCTCCAGGACGTCGCCCACCACCACCCGCGCTGGGGGGGGGCCCTGTTGGGGCAGGCGCCCGGGGTCCCGCACCAGCACTGTCACCGCGTACCCTGGGGGGGGAGGGGTGACAATAGGGCCATGACTCAGCATTTCGGGGCGTGACTCAGCACCGCCGCCGCCGCTGCGGCCCCGTAAGCCTATTCCGGGGGAAATAGGAGGGGAAATAGGGGGGGAATGGGGCTGGGGGGCTGCGTGGGAGCCCTATAGGGTCCTCCCGTCCTATAGTGGCAGCGTCTGCCCCATAGAGGCTCCACGTGCCCTATAGGGGCTGTATTGGCCCCGGGTGAGCTGTGTTGGCCCCATAACGGCTCCGGCTGCCCCATATCAGCTCTGGCAGCCCCATATCGGCTCTGGCTGCCCCATATTGGCTCTGTCCACCCCATATCGGCTCCGTCTGCCCCATATCAGCCCTACCTGTCCCATACAGGCTCTATCTACCCCATACAGGCTCTATCTGCCCCACACAGGCTCTGTCCGTCCCACAGAGGCTCCCCCTGTCCCCACTGGGTGGGCAGCTTCTACCCCATACGGGCTCTACCTGCCCCATACGGGCTCTGTTTGCCCCAGCCAACCTCTAACTGCCCCATACAGGCTCGAACTGTTCCATATAGGTTTTATCTCCCACATATAGCTCTGTCTGCCCCATACAGGCTCTAACTACCCCATACAGCCCCTTAGTGCCCCATACAGCCCCTATCTGCCCCATACAGTCCCTAACTACCCCATACAGCCCCTAACTACCCCATACTGTCCCTAACTGCCCCATACTGTCCCTAACTACCCCATACAGCCCCTAACTACCCCATACTGTCCCTAACTGCCCCATACTGTCCCTAACTACCCCATACAAGTCCCTAACTACCCCATACCGCCCCTAACTACCCCATACAAGTCCCTAACTACCCCATACTGTCCCTAACTACCCCATACAGCCCCTAGCTACCCCATACTGTCCCTAACTACCCCATACAGCCCCTAACTACCCTATACAAGTCCCTAACTATCCCATACAGCCCCTAACTACCCCATACTGTCCCTAACTACCCCATACAGCCCCTAACTACCCCATACTGTCCCTAACTACCCCATACAAGTCCCTAACTATCCCATACAGCCCCTAACTGCCCCATACAGACCCTATACACCCCATATGGGCTCCAGCTGCCCCACACAGCCCACAACCAGGACCCCCCGACCCTATTAACACCCGTCCCATGTCCCCAGTGGCCCCGTTCCCAATGTCCCCGTCCCAACCTGGAAGGGGGGCAAGGGGGGGGGGGGGCTGGGGGTGCCACCCATGGGTGCTGCCCCCCCCCCCCCTTACCGCCATCCAGAGCCTGGCTCAGGGTGGCCAGCCCAGTCCTGCCGGTGGCCCCGAAGATGGCGATGTTCTTGCAGGTGGCCATGGTGGCCCTGGGGTCGCCACCACCCCTCGGGGCCCCCCCTCCGCCCCCCCCCCCGCCTCGCTCCACCCCCGGGGGGGGCGGCCACGGAGCAACGGCCCCGCCCCAGGGGCCGAGGAGCTGGGGGGGGGGGAGAGGGGAATGTTCCCCGCCCCGGGGCATGCACCGAGCCCTGCTCCGTGCACCCCCAGTTTGCACCACCCCGGTACGTGCACCCCCAGTTTGCACGACCCCCCCCGGTGCATGCACCCCCCGGTTGCACAACGCCGGTTGTGCACCCCCGGTGCGTGCACCTCCAGTTTGCACGACTCCATTTCATACACCCCTGCTTTGCACCACCCTGGTGCATGCACCCCCAGCTTGCACGACCTTCCCCAGTGCATGCACCCCCCCCAGTTGCACAACCCCAGTGCATGCACCCCCAGTTTGCACGACTCCCCTGCTGCATGCATCCCTGCTTGCACTTCTCCAGTTTGTGTGCCCCCGGTGCACGCACCCCTAGTTTGCACAGCCTCACTTGTGCACACCTGGTGCATGCACCCCCAGGTTGCACAGCCCCAGCCTGGGCACTATATGGCCCTGCTCCGTGCACCCCCTGTCCGTGCATCCCCAGCATATGCACTCTGCTTTGCATGACACCATTTGTGCACCCCTGGTTTGCACGGCCCTCGTTTGTGCACCCCAGGCCTGTAAAACCCTGGTTTGCATGACCCCAGCCTGTGCACCCCTGGTGCATGCAACTCTGGTGCATGCACCCCGCTCTGTGCACCCCTGGTTTGTACAAATCCGTTCGTGCACCCCCAGTTCATGCACCTCTGGTGCCTGAATCCCCAGTCTGCACGCCCGCATCCGTGCCCCCCTGTTTGTGCCCCCCCCCCCCCCCCCCAGTTTGCAGGGCCTTGCTTTGTGCACCCTTGGTGCATGCACCCCCAGTTTGTGCACCCCCCAGTTTGCACGCTCCTGTTCATGCACCCCCAGTTTTCATGGCCATGGTTTGTGCACCCCCTACTCGTGCACCTGCAGTTAGCACGGCCTTGCTTTGTACACCCTGGCGCAGGCACTTGCAGTTTGCACCCCCTTGTTTGTGCACCCCCCAGTTTGCACAGCCTTGCTTTGTGCACCCTTGGTGCATGCACCTGCAATTTGCACACCCCCGTTCGTGCACCTCCAGTGTGCACGGCCTTGTTTTGTGCACCCTGGTGCACGCACCTGCGGTTTGCACAACCCCTGCTTGTGTATCCCCGGTTTGCACGGCCCGAGTTTGTGCACCCCTGTTCATGCACCCCCAGTTTGCACGCCCCTGTTCATGCCTCGGCATTCGTGCACCCCCGGTTTGCACAACCCCACTTTGCACATCTGCAGCCGTGCAGCCCTGTCCGTACAGCCTGGTGCACGCACCTGCAATTTGCACACCCCCGTTCGTGCACCCCCACTTTGCACAGCTCCAGTTTGTGCACCCCCACTTTACGCCCCCCCGCTTTGTGCCCCCCCCCCCTCCGTGCATGCCCCCCCCTCCCGTTTTGCACGCCCCCCCCTTTCGTCCCCCCCCCTTTTACCAGCGGCAGCCCCCGCCCCCCTCCCTCCCGGTGCAGCACCGATGCGGGGGGGGGCTACGGGGAGGGGGGGGGGGCAGCACCGGCGTGATTTTGGGGTGGGGGGGGTCACGGGGAGGGGGTCCAGCCCCGGGATTGGCTGCCGGGGTGGGGGCGGAGCTTGGGGCGAACCGGGCGGCTCCGCGGCGGCGGCCCCGGGAGCGCAGCCCCCCCCCCGGTAAGTGCCCCCCCCTCCAGTAATTGCCCCCCCCCCCCTTTCCCATCCCACCCTGGTTGGGGGGGGCACAGCACCGGGAGGCTCCCCTCGACCCCCTTTTTCCCCTCCCCCCCCCCCCCCGGTGCGGACGTGCTGGGGGATGCTGGAAACGGGGGGGGGGCTCCTGGGGGAGGGGGGGGCACCGGAGACCCCCCCCGGTGCCACGGTAGCGGCGGGGGGAGGCTCCGGGAGGGGGGGGAGCGGGATCCCCGGGGGGGTCCCTCAAGGTGACCGCGGGGAGGGCCGGATCCTGCGGGGAAGGGGGGGAGGGAAGGGGGGGGAGCGCGGGGGGGGCTCCATGGGGGGCTGGGGGGGCTCTGTGGGGGGCTGGGGGGGCTCTGGGAGGGGCTGCTTGGGGTTTTGGGGGGACTGCAGAGGGGATGAGGGGGCCCTTGGGGGTCAGGAGGGGCTGTATGGGGTGCTGGGGGGGCTGTATGGGATTTGGGGGGGGGGCTACAGGGGAGCCGGGGGTCTCTATGGGGTGCTGGGGGGGCTGCAGGGGTGCTGAGGGCGGTTCTGTGGGATTTTGGGGGTGCTGCAGGGGGGCTGAGGGGTCTCTGGGAGAGGCTGGGGGGGCTGTATGGGATGCTGGGGGGGGCACAAAGGTGCTGGTGGGGTCTCTGTGGGATTTTGGGGGGTGTCTCTGGGATTTTGGGTGTCTCTATGGAGTGCTGGGGGGGCTGTATGGGATTTTGAGAGGGCTGCAGGGGGCCTGGGGGGGTCTCTGTGGGGTGCTGGGGGGCCACAAGGGTGCCGGGGGGGTCTCTGGGATGCTGAGGGGGCAGTATGGGATTTTAGGGGGGGGTTGCAGGGGTTCTGGGGGGTCTCTGCGGGATGCTGGGGGCCGTATGGGGGGCTGGGGAGAACTGGGGGGGGGGCTGCATGGGATCTCCATAGGGGGATCTCCATAGGCTGGGGGTCTCCATAGGAATTCTGGGGGGTCTCCATGGGATTTGGGGGGGTCTCCATGGGGTGCTGAGGGGCTTTAGGGGCGTTGAGGGGCTTTCTGTGGGATGCTTTAGGGGTTGGTTTTTGGGGGGGCTGCACCAGATGCTCGGGAGTACCTAGGATGATGTGGGGGGGCTCCTGTGGGGTCCTCCATTGCCCCCCCCCCCCCCCCCCAACACCCCACAACTGAGGTGTGGAGGAGCCCCCCTTAATCCCAAAGTGAAAGGGGGGCACAACGGATGGACAGACAGACACATTTCAGGGGTCCCACCCTCCCCATGGCCCTATCAACCCCCCTAATAAAAAAAAACAACCCTAATCCCCCCCCCCCAGATGGCGACCGAGGTGGACACCATGGAGGTGCCGCAGAACAACAACGGCCCCTGGGAGGGTCCCGACCCCGCGGCCACCGCCAAGCTCTTCGAGTGCTCCCGCATCAAAGCCTTAGCTGGTGGGACCCTGCCCGGCACCCATGGGTGCTCCTGGGGGGTTGGTGGGATTGGGGAGGGTCCGACGGGTTATTTGTGTCCTCCCCCCCCTATTTGGGTAGACGAGCGGGACGCGGTGCAGAAGAAGACCTTCACCAAGTGGGTCAACGCGCACCTCGCCCGCGCCTCGTGCCGCGTCGGGGACCTCTACGCCGACCTCCGCGACGGCTACGTCCTCACCCGCCTCCTCGAGGTGCTCTCCGGGGAGCAGCTGGTGAGAAACGGGGTCCCCCTGGAGCCCCCCCGCCCCGAAAAGTCACCCCCAACTCTTCCCAACCCATCGGTCGCCCCCTTCCCGTCCATCCATTGCCCCAAGACCCAAGCAGGCATCCAACCATCTCCATAGGGTTCTTGGTGGAGGCTTAGCACGTTTTTGGGGGGGGAGATTCGGGGTGTTGAGGGGCTGTGACCCCCCCCCTTGTTTTTTTTGGGGTGTCAGCCCAAGCCGACGCGGGGCCGGATGCGGATCCACTCGCTGGAGAACGTGGACAAGGCGCTGCAGTTCCTCAAGGAGCAACGGGTGCACCTGGAGAACGTGGGCTCGCACGACATCGTGGACGGCAACCACCGCCTGACCCTCGGCCTCATCTGGACCATCATCCTGCGCTTCCAGGTGGGCCGGCCGGGGGAGGGGTCCCCCAGATTTGGGGACGGGGTCCCCAGCCCCGGTGGCAGTGCCCCATCGGCTTCATCCAGATCCAGGTGATCAAGATCAAGACCGAGGACAACCGCGAGACGCGCTCGGCCAAGGACGCGCTGCTGCTCTGGTGCCAGATGAAGACAGCAGGGTGAGTGCTGGCACCGTCCTCATGCCAGGATGGGTCCTCCCCGCCCCCAAAAAAAGGGGTGACCTTCCCCTTTCTACCCGCAGGTACCCCGAGGTGAACATCCAGAACTTCACCACCAGCTGGAGGGACGGGCTGGCCTTCAACGCGCTCATCCACAAGCACAGGTTGGCCACGGGGTTTGGGGCTCCTCCGTGGGGTTGGTGTTTTTTTTTGTGTGTTTTTTTTTTTTTGGGGGGGGGGAAGACACCCCAAAATTGGGCTCCACGTGGCTGTGTCCCGATTGCAGGCCGGATCTCATCGACTTCCACAAGCTGACCAAGTCCAACGCTACCTACAACCTGCAGCAAGCCTTCAACACGGCCGAGCAGCAGCTGGGGCTCAGCAAGCTGCTGGACCCCGAGGGTAGGGACAGGATGGGACGGGACGTCCTCGTGTCCCTGCTGCTCCTGGGGGACTCTGTCTGTCTGTCCGTCCACCCATCTGTCCACCCATCTACCTATCCTTCTCTTCATCCATCCATCTACATACCTGTCCATCCATCTGTCCATCTATTTGCCCGTCCATCTGCCCCATCTGTCTACCCATCCTCCATCCACACATCTGTCCATCTGTCCATCCAACTACCCACCTGTCCATCTGTCTCCATCTGTCTATCCATTTATCCATCTCCATCCATCCATCCATCCATCCATCCATCCATCCATCCATCCATCCATCCATCCATCCATCCATCCATCCATCCACTAATTTGTCCATCTGTCCATCATCCATCTATCTATCCATCTATCCCATCTACCTGTCCATCTGTCCATCTGTCTGTCCATCTCTTCATCCGTCTATCTACATATCCATCCATCTGTCCACCCATCTGTCCATCTGTCTATCCACCATCCATCCATCTATCTATACATCTACTTGTCCATCTGTCCGTCCGTCCATCCATCCATCCATTTGTCCAGCTCTCCATCCGTGTATCCATCTCTTCGTCCATCCATCTACACGTCCGTCCGTCCATCCATCCGTGTGGGGTGCGAGGTCTTCTCTATCCACCTACCCGAACCTCATCCAGCCCGTCCTCCTCACCCCATCGCTCGTTCCTCGTTAATTGCTCCCCGCTTCGGTTGCTGCCCCTGAGGACTTCTTCAGCCCGGGGACGGGGACGGTGGCGAGGGGGAGCATTTTGGGGGCAGGGAGGCTCGGGGGCCGACGCTTCGCTGCCCGGCAGATGTCAACATGGAGGACCCCGACGAGAAGTCCATCATCACCTATGTGGTCTCCTTCTACCACTACTTCTCCAAGATGAAGGCGCTGGCCGTGGAGGGGAAGCGCATCGGGAAGGTGGGTGTCGGGGTGCCCCCGCATCACTCTGTGGGGTGCTGGACCCCCAACCCCATGGGGAGCCCCCTCCTGTACTCTGTGGGGGGCTCTGTCTGTGGCTCCATGAGGTGCCACAGCCCAACAGGTGCTGGGTGGTGTCCCACAGGATGCACCCCAAACCTTGCACAGTTCCTCAGAGGGTTGCAGGATGCACCCTTGCACCATGCATGGTTCCTCGAAGGGTTGCAGGATGCATCCTTGCACCACGTGTTTGCTTGAGGGGTTGCAAGATGCACTTCTGCACTGTGCATGGTTCCTCAAAGGCCTGCTGGATGCACCCCTGCACCACGTGTGGTTGCTTGAGGGCTACAGGTGCATCAATGCACCATGCACAATTGCTTCAGGTTTGCAGGATGCATCCTTGCATCATGCATGGTTGCTCAAGGGGCTGCAACATGCACCCCCAAACTGTGCATGGTTGCTTGAGGGGTTGCAAAATGCACCCCTGCACCACATGTGTGGTTTTTTTAGTGCCACGGGTGCACCATTGCACCATGCATAGTTGCTTCCAGATTGCAAGATGCAACCCTGCACCACTTGCGATTGAGGGTCACAGGATCCACCCTTGCACCATGTATGGTTGCTTCAGGATTGCAGGATGCATCCTTGCACTATGCATGGTTGCTCGAGGGGCTGCAAAGTGCACCCCTGTGCCACGTGTGGCTTTTTGAGTGCCACAGGTGCACCCTTGCACCATGCATGGTTGCCTCGGGGGGTCTGTGGGAAGCCCCCCTCCAAGCCGTGCACGCCTCCGTGCCCAGGTGCTGGATCAGGCCATGGAGATCGAGGCCATCATCGAACGGTACGAGGCGCTGGCGGCCGAGCTGCTGGCCTGGGTGCAGCACACCGTCACCATCATCAGCAACCAGAAGTTCGCCAACTCCCTCACCGGGGTGCAGCAGCAGCTCCAGGCCTTCACCGCCTTCTGCACCCTGGAGAAACCCGTCAAGTGAGGGTCCCGGGGAGGGGGCAAGGGTGGGGGGGACAAGGTTTGGGGGCCACATTCTCACCTTCTGTTGCCCGACCTGTGAAAGGTTCCAGGAGAAGGGGAACCTGGAGGTGCTGCTCTTCACCATCCAGAGCAAGCTGCGGGCCACCAACCGCAAGCTCTACGTCCCCAGCGAGGGCAAGAGCATCTCCGACATCAACAAGGTGCTGGTGGGATGGGGGCAAGGTGTCCCCCCGGGCGGACCCTTGGGGCGAAACCCCGTTGCGACTCCCCCCCCTGCCTCGTAGGCTTGGAGCTGCCTGGAGAAGGCAGAGCACGAGCGGGAGGTGTCGCTGCGCAACGAGCTGATCCGGCAGGAGAAGCTGGAGCTGCTGGCCCAACGCTTTGACCACAAGGCGGCCATGCGGGAGACGTGGCTGAACGAGAACCAGCGGCTGGTGTCGCAGGTGTGGGGGGGGGGGGGGGGCTCGGCGGGGACCCCCCCCACAGCGGGAAAAAGAGGAGGAGGGGACGTGGTTCTGGATGCTGGGTGGGGTTGGGGTTCCTGGGAAGAACGGTGGGGCTGGCGTCGCTGAGTTCCTAGTGGGCACCCCGAGGGCCAAGGTCATGCCAAGGGTTGGTGATGGCCAGTCAGAGATTGATTTTGGTTGGAGAAGACCCCAGTGGCCAAGTCCAACCATCAGCCGGTGTTCCCAGCCTGGTGGGATGTCCCCATGGGGTCCTGCTCTTCAGTGCAAGGGGACAAGGTCATCCTCAGGGTTGGAGATGCCCAATGACAGGCTGATTTTGGTTGGAGAACACCTCAATGGCCAAGTCCAACCATCAACCGGTGTTCCCAGCTTGGTGGGACATCCCCATGGGGTTCTGCTCTCCAGTGTGATGCACCAAGACCACCTCAAGAGTTGGCATTGCCCAAGGATAGATTCCTTTTGGTTGGAGAAGACCTTCTAGGTTACCAGGTTCTACCATCTACCAGTGCTCCCAGCTTGGTGGGACGTCCCCATGGGGTTCAACTCTTCAATGCAATGCACCAAGCCCATCCCAAGGGTTGGTGATGCCCAATCATTAGACTGGTTGTAGAAGACCTTGATGGTCAAGTCCGACCATTAACCAGTGATTCCAGCTTGGTGGGACGTCCCCACGGGGTCCATCTCTCCTAGGTGGGGGGCCCACCTTCCTTACAACATCTCTCCCCACCCCAGGACAACTTCGGCTACGACCTGCCGGCGGTAGAGGCAGCCATGAAGAAGCACGAGGCCATCGAGGCCGACATCTCCTCCTACCAGGAGCGCATCCAGGTGGTGGTGGAGCTGGCCCTGGAGATGGAGTCTGAGGGCTACTACGACACCAAGCGCATCAGCGCGCAGAAGGACAACATCCTGCGGCAGTGGGGGCTGCTGACCGAGCTGGTCCGCGCCCGCCGCGCCCGCCTCGAGCAGAACTTGGCCCTGCAGAAGATCTTCCAGGAGATGGTCTACATGATCGACTGGATGGAGGAGATGCAGGTAGAGCCGGGGGACGCTGGGCATCCCCGAGGAGGACGCGAACTCCGGACCCCATTGGCTTTCCCCACCGTTCCCCAGGTACTGCTGGTCTCCAAGGACTTGGGGAAGCACCTGCTGGAGGTGGAGGACCTGCTGCAGAAGCATGGGCTGCTGGAGGCCGACATCTCTGCCCAGACCGAGCGGGTGCAGGCGCTCAATGCCGCCGCGCTCAAGTTCTCGGAGCTGGAGGGTAACAGGGACCACCAGGGTGGGGGCCACCGGGTTGGATGCCACCAGGTTGGGTGCCACCCGGTTGGGTGTCAGCAGGTTGGTTGCCACCAGCTCACTAGGTTGGGTGCCAACAGGGTAGGTGCTACCACACTGGTTGCCCCCAGGTTGGGTTCCACCAGCTTGGTGCCACCGGGATGGATGCCATCAGGTTGGGTGCCACCAGAGGGGCTGAGCACAGGGTTCAGGACCTTCCTTGCTAAGTCATCTTCTCCTGCCCCAGGCTACCAGCCCTGCGACCCTCAGATCATCTGCAACCGGGTGAACCACGTCCAGACGTGCCTGGAGGAGCTGGGGGAGATGGCGGCCAAGAGGCGTAAGGAGCTGGAGGACTCACGCCAACTCTGGGCCTTCTTCCAGGAGATGGAGGAGGCCGAGGCTTGGATCCGTGAGAAGGAGCAGATCCTGGCTGCCAAGACGTGCGGCCGGGACTTGAGCAGCGTGCTGACGCTGACCACCAAGCACAAGAGCATGCTGGGCGAGCTGGGCAGCCGGCGGGCGCTGCTGCACCAGACCATGAAGCGGGGCGAGCAGATCCTGGCCAAGAAGAGGTTCAGCCCCAGCGGGATCCAGGAGAAGATCCGAGAAGTCCGCCTGCGCTGGAAGAAGCTGGAGGAGGTGACGGGGCTGCACCAGCAGCGGCTGCAGGAGGCCCTCAACTTCTTCCAGTTCAGCGCCGAGACGGACGACCTGGTGGCCTGGCTGCAGGACACCTACCGCATCGTCTCCAGCGACGACTTCGGCCACGATGACTACTCCACCCAAGCGCTGCTGCGGAAGCACCGGGCGGTGGTAGAGGAGGTGGAGAAGCACCGGGCGGCCGTGGTGGCCCTCCGTAAGCAGCTGGCACTGCTGGCACCCGAGCACCGCCAAGGGGTGGACGTGCAGATCCGCGTGGTGGAGGTGGAGCAGCTCTACGGGGAGGTGGCCGAGGTGGCCGTGCTGCGGCAGCAGTGGCTGCAGGACGCCCTGGCTGTCTACCGCATGTTCAGCGAGGTGCACGCCTGTGAGGTCTGGGTGGACGAGAAGGAGCAGTGGTTGGAGAGGATGGAGGTGCCGGAGGAGCTGGACGAGGTCGAGGTGGTGCAGCACAGGTGCGGGGTGGTGGGGACCGGGCGCCTGGTGACCACTATCCGTCGGGGACACTGATGTCCCCATCCTGCTCGGGGCAGGTTTGAGAGCCTGGACCAGGAGATGAACAGCGTGATGGGCCGCATCCTGGACGTCAACCAGGTGGTGCAGCAGCTGGTGGAAGGAGGCCACCCCAGCTCGGAGGAGGTCCGTGCCTGCCAGGACCACCTCAACAGCAGGTATCAGCGTGGGGAGGGGTCAGCTTGATGGTGCATGGGGCCAAGCGCACCACAAGGGTTAGTGATGGCCACGGGTAGATTAATTTTGGTTGGAGAAGACCCCAGTGGTCAAGCCCAACCATCAACCAATGCTCCCAGCTTGTTGAGATGTCCCCATGGGGTCCAGCTCTTCAATGCAACGCACCAAGTCCACCACAAGGGTTGGTGATGGCCACGGGTAGACTCCTTTTGGTTGGAGAAGACCCCAATGGCCAAGTCCAACCATCAACCAGTGTTACCAGCCTGGTAGGATGTCCCCATGGGGTCCTGCTCTCTGGTGCAGTGCACCACATCCATCCCAATGGTCAGTGATGCACAATGATGGATTGATTTTGGTTGGAGAAGACTCCAGTAGTCAAGCCCAACTGTCAACCAGTGCTCCCAGCTTGTTAGGACGTCCCCATGTGATCCTGCCCTCCAACTCAATGACCAAGCCCATCCCAAGGTTGGCAATGGCCAAGTCTAGATTGATTTAGATTGTAGAAGACCTCAATGGCCAAGCCCAACCAGTGCTCCCAGCTTGGTGGGACATCCCCATGGGGTCCAACTCTGCAACGCAACACACCAAGCTCATCACAAGGGTTGGCCATGCCCAGTGATAAATTCATTTTGGTTGGAGAAGACCTCCTAGATCATCAGGTCCAACCACCAACCAGTGCTCCCAGCCTGGTGGGATGTCCCCATGGGATCGCGCCCTCCAACGCAATGCGCCGAGCCCACCGCAAGGGTTGGCCGTGCTGAGGCCAGGCCTCCTCATGAAGGCAGAGCCTCTGCAGGGCTCCATCCCCTGCTTGTCCCCATCCCCAGGTGGAACCGGGTGGTGGAGCTGGTGGAGCACAAGAAGGGGCAGCTCAGCTCGGTGCTGAAGATCCAGAACTACCTGCTGGAGTGCGCCGAGATGAAGGCACAGGTGCGGGAGAAGCGCAAAGCCATCGAGGCCACGCAGTCGGGCAGCGGCGACCTGGGCGGCGTGCTGGCCTTGCAGCGGCGCCTCTCCACCATGGAGGCCGCACTGGTGGTGCTGGAGCCCAGGCTGGTGGAGCTGCAGCGCGAGGGCGAAGCCTTGGCCGCGGACCACCCGGGGCGGGCCATGGAGGTCCTGCTGCCCTTCGAGGAGATCAGCGAGGAGTGGGAGGCCCTGAAGCGGGCGCTGCAGGGCTGCGAGGACTCGCTCAGCGTTGCCGGGCGCTTGCAGCAGTTCATCCAGGACCTGGACAACTTCTTGGGGTGGTTGGTGAAGACCCAAGCGGCAGTGGCCAACGAGGAGGTGCCGGGCAGCTTGGCTGAGGCGGAGAGGCTGCTGAACCAACACGCGGCGCTCAAGGAGGAGATCAACGGCTATGAGGAGGACTACACCAAGATCCAGGCGGCCAGCGACCTCCTGGCGCTGGAGGAGGCCGAGGTCCCCTACCTCTCGCTCCAGCAGTGGCTGCAGAAGCTGGACGCGGGCTGGGGGAAGCTGCTGCAGAGCTGGGAGGCTCGCCGGGAGGTGCTGGTGCAGGCGCACGTCTTCCACCTCTTCCTCCGCGACGTCAAGCAGTGCGAGGCCAGCCTGTACAACCAGGTTGGCCTCGCCTCCTCGGGGACGTCACAGCCCCAAAGTGGGGGAGAGGATGGGAGGGGAAGGGCTTGGTGGCCTCCACGGGGAAGGCTGGGAGGAGATGGAGAAGGTGGGTTTGGTGGCCTCCATGGGGAGGATGGAGAGTGGAGAGGTCTGGAAGGAGGAGGGCTTGGTGGCCTCCACAGGGAGGAAGGAGACTGGGGAAGGCTGAGAGGAGAAGAAGGGCTTGGTGGCCTCCGTCGGGAGGATGGGGACTGGGGAAGTCTGGAAGGAGAAGGACGTGGCGGCCTTCATGGGGAAGGCTGGGAGGAGAAGGGCTTGGTGGCCTCCATGAGGAAGGCCGGGAGGAGATGGACATGGTGGCCTCCATGGGGAAGGCTGGGAGGAGAAGGGCTTGGTGGCCTCCACGGGGAGGCCGCAGCGGCCCTGCAGGTGACACCAGGCCATCTCCTACCCCCCCCCCCCCCCAGGAGTCCACGCTGGCCCACGCCGAGCTCCCGGACACGGTGGAGGCCGTGGCCAACGCCATCAAGAAGCACCGGGACTTCACCACCTCCATGGAGCTCGGCCTCCACAAGGTCCAGCTGGCCCTGCAGGCCGGCGAGAGCCTCCAGCGCCAGGGCAACCTCTACAGCGCTCGCGTGGCGGAGGCCATGGACTCCCTCCGCACCAAGTAGGCGCCCCCCACCCCCCGTGGTGACAATGAACGACCCCCCCCCATTGATGGGTGCATTGATGGGGTCCTGGTGGGCCTCCACTGCCCCGTGCCTCAGTTTCCCTTCGGGTCACAGCGGCACTTTGGGGGAATGACGGAAGCTGGGGGGGGTGTGTTGTGGTTGAGGGGGGTCTGGAGGTTTAAAGGAGGGGTGGGGGGGGTTGATGCGAGCCCCCCCCCACCCCCTGGCCCTCCCAGGAGCCACCACAACGCCGAGCTGGCGCAGGAGTGGATGCAGCGCCTGCAGGACCACCTGGAGCTGCAGCAGTTCCTGCAGGACTGCCACGAGGTAGGGGCCGAGACCCCCCCCCCCAAAAAAAAAAAAAATCCACGCTGGGGGTTCCCCAAAAATAAATTCACACTGGGGCGGTCCCCACTGGCTGCTTGGGGGGGCACAGGGGGACCAGGATGTGTCCCCCTCCCCATGCCATGGGGCTGGTGGCCCGTGTGGGGGGCTGCTGTTTTGGGGGAGGCTGTGTGATATTTCAGGGGGCTGGATCCTAATTTGGGGGGAAGTATCCCATTTTAGGGGGCTGAATGCTATTTTGGGGGTGCTACATCTTATTTTGGGATCTGTATCTTATTTTGGGGGGCTATGTGCTGTTTTTGTGGGGCTACATGTTATTTGGGGGGCGCTGCATCCTATTCTGGGGGGACTGTATGATCTTTTGGGGCTCTATATCCTATTTTGGGATGCCGTATCCAATTTGGGGGGCTATATCCTATTTTGTGGGTGCTGCATCCTAATCTTAGCAGGTTGCATCCTCTTTTTGGGGTACTGTATCCTATTTTGGGGAGGCACATCCTATTTTTTGGTACTGCATCTTATTTTGTGGGGCTGAATCCCTACTTTTAGGGGCCACATCCTATTTCTGGGATGCTGCGTCCTGTTTTTTGGGTGCTGCATCTCATCTTTGGGGTGCTACCTCCTATTTTTTGATGGTCTGTATCCTATTTTTGGGGTGCTGCATCTTATTTTTTGAGTGCAGCATCTTGGTTTCGGGGTGCTGCATCCTATTTTTGGGGGGACTGAATCCTATTTTGGGGTACTGTATCCTTTTTTTGGAAGACTGCATCCTATTTGGGGGAGCCACATCCTATTTTTGGGGTGCTTCATCCTCATTTTGATGGACTGCATCCTATTTTTGGGGTGCTGTGTCTTATATTTTGAGAGCTGCAACTTGCTTTTGGGGTGCTGCATCCTATTTTGGGGGGGACCAAATCCTATTTTCGGGTGCTGCCTCCTCTTTTTGGAAGGCTGCATCCTATTTTGGGGGGCCACATCCTATTTTTGGGGTACTTCATCCTCATTTTGATGGGCTGCATCCTATTTTTGGGGTGCTTCACCCAGTTTTTTGGGCACTGCACCTTATTTTTTGACTGCTGCATCTTGTTTTTGGGGTGCTTCATCCTATTTTGGGGGGAACATAATCCTATTTTGGGGTGCTGCATCCTATTTTGGGGGGGACCAAATCCTATTTTCAGGTGCTGCCTCCTCTTTTTGGAAGACTGCATCCTATTTTGGGGGACCACATCCTATTTTTGGGGTGCTTCATCCTCATTTTGATGGGCTGCATCCTATTTTTGGGGTGCTGCATCCTATTTTTTGGGCACCGCATCTTATTTTTTGAGTGCTGCATCTTGTTTTTGGGGTGCTGCATCCTAATTTTGGTGGCCTGCGTCTTATTTTTGGGTGCCTCATCCTGTCTTTGGGGTGCCGCATCCTACTTTTGGGGTGCGGCATCCTAATTTTTGGGCGCCGCGTCTTACATTTTGACTGCTGCATCCTATTTTGGGGCGCTCCATCCTAATTTCGGTGCGCTCCATCTTATTTTCGGGCGCTGCACCCCAATTTCTGCCGGGCTCCATCCCCTTCTTGGCACGCCGCGCCCCGCTCGCAGCTCGCCTGACCCTATTTTCGGGACGCCCTACCCCATTTTCGGGGTGCCCAACCCCTCCGCGGGGGGGGCTCCCACCTTTTTTCGGGCCCCCCACGGTTTCCTCGGGGTTTGGGGGGGGGTGGGGGGGGTTGGCAGGAGGCTGGCCGCGGTGCCGGATCCGGCCCCGTGCGCTCCGCCCGGCTGCTGCAGGGCTCTGCGGCATCGCGCCCATGCAACCGCGCAGGTACCGACAATTGGGATTGGGGGGGGGGGGCACGGAGAGGGCCGGAAGAAAAGCCGAGGGGGGGGGTTGGGGGGGCTCCCCGATTTCGGGGGACCCTCGGCGACCCCCCAGGCTCTCCGCAGCTGGACGGTTGGGTCGGGGAGAAGGTGGCGATGGCGCAGGATCCGGCCCCGGAGCAGCGACCCCATAAGCGCTGGCTCCAGCACCAGGCGTTTATGGCCGAGCTGGCGCAGAACCGGGAGTGGCTGCAGCGCATCGAGGAGGTACAAAAATCCGGGGGGGGGGGTCCCGAGGGGGGGTGGGGGGGTGGGCTTCTAACCCCCCCCCTCCATCCAAGCTTCCCCCGGAGCTTGCGCCGCCGCCGCTGCATCCGCGTGAAGGGGCGGGGGGCTTCGGAGGGGGGGGGGGGGCGAGGGGGGGATGCGGCGCTCCTGGAGCCCCCCCCCCCCCCCTCGTTGAGCCCCCCCCTCATTGCGACCCCCCCCCCCGATTGCACAACCCCCCTCCGAGCCCCCCCCCCATCGCCTCTCCCCCTTTGAGCCCCCCACTTTGGGCCCCCCCCAATTTCACCCCCCCCCTTTTGAGTCCCCCCCATTTCATCCCCCCCACTGCACCCCCCCATTTCACCCCCCCGTTACACCCCCTGTATTTCACCCCCCCCATTTCACCCCCTCATTTTGCCCCCCCCATCCCACCCTCCCCTCACTGCACGCCCCCCCCCCCACGCCCCCCCCCAGCATTTCCCATCGCTGCATCCTTCAGCAGCTGCCCCCCCCCCCCCCGCCACTGCAGGCCCCACTTCATGGCAGCCCCCCCCCAAAAAAAAATACCCCCCCCACTGCCCCCATCCTGATCGCCCCCCCCCTTCGCTGCACCCCCTTTTCTTGCACCCCCCCCTTGTTGCATGCGTGCCCCCCCCAGCTGCACCCCCCCCCGGAAAATGCATCTCCCTGGGTGTCACCCCAAAACCTAAGTACCCCCCCCCAAAAAAAATTTAAACACCTCCCACTGCCCCCCAAAAAAACGCACCCCCAAAAAATGCACCCCCCAAACTGTACCCCCCCAAAAAAAATTGCACCCCCCAAAACCTGCACCCCCCCCAACCTGTCACTCCAAAACTGCCCCCCCCTTATTGCCCCCCTTATTGCCCCCCTTTATTTCACCCCCCTTATTGCGCCCCCTTATCGCATTTAACCCCTTTTATTGCCCCCTCCCCTTATTGCCCCCCTTTTATTGCCCCCCCCGATCGCCCCCCCCCCTTTATTTTACCCCCTTATTACTCCCCTTTTATTGCCCCCCCCCCTTATCGCCCCCCCAAATGGGGGTCCCCATCCTTGGCCCCCCCCCCCCACCCCCCCTCCGGGCACACGTGTGTGTGCGCGTGCCCCCCCCCCCCGCACATGTCCCATGTCGCCCCCCCCCCCGCACACGTCCCCCCCCCTCGCCCCCCCCCGCCCGCGCTCCCCTCTCGCACGGCTGCACCCGGCCCCAAATCGCCGCAGCCGCCGCAGCCGCTCGTGAGCTGGGGACATTTTGGGGGGGGGGGACACGTTGGGGACACCGTGGGGGGGGACACACACACACACAGGGGGACATTGGGGGGGGTGGGGGGGACACAGGGAAGTCCCGGGTGGGTTTTGGGGCCCCCCCCCCCCGGCTTGGCAAGGTCCTTGAGCGGTGTTGTCCCCGTGTCTGTCCCCGTGTCCCCTTGTCACCATCCCTGTCCCCCCTCCCCGTGTCCCCCCATCGCTGTCCCCTTGTCCCCCCCATATTCTCCTGACCCCCTCCCCGTCCCCCATCCCTGTCCCCATGTCCCCTCCCGTCCACATCCATGTCCCCCCATCCTCCTCTCCCCATCCCCACGTCCCCCTGTCCCCACCCACGTCCCCGTGTCCCCACATTCCCCCAACCCCATGTCCCCATCCATGACCCCGCATCCTCCCGTCCCCATGTCCCCACATCCCCCTGTCCCCCACCCTGTCCCCATGTCCCACCGTCCCCATCCATGTCCCCACATCCCCCTGTCCCCTTGTCCCTGTCCGTGCCTCCTGTCCCCATCCATATCCCCCGTCCTCATGTCCCCACATCCCCATCCCCATATCCCCATGTCCCCATGTCCCCATCCCTGTCCCCCTGTCCCCACGTCCCCATCCCTACGTCCCCACGTCCCCACATCCCCATCCATGGCCCCCTGTCCCCATCCATGTTTCCTTGTCCCCACGTCCCTGTCCCCATCCCCACATCCCCATCCGCATCCCCCTGTCCCCATGTCCCCACCCACGTCCCCCTGTCCCCATCCCCCCGTCCCCACATCCCCATCCCCACATCCCCCTGTCCCCACGTCCCCATCCACATCCCCCGTCCCCATCCTTGTCCCCCTGTCCCCACATCCCCATCCCCACATCCCCACATCCCCACGTCCCCATCCATGTCCCCTTGTCCCCACCCTATCCCCACGTCCCCATCCCCATCCCCCTGTCCCCATCCCCGTCCCCCTGTCCCCATCCCTGTCCCCCTGTCCCCATCCCCATCTCCCCACCTCCCCACATCCCCACCCATGTCCCCCTGTCCCCATGTCCCCATCCATGTCCGCATGTCTCCATCCACATCCCCACATCCCCACATCCCCATATCATTTCCACGTCCCCACCCACGTCCCCCTGTCCCCACCCTGTCCCCCCATCCCCATCCCCGTCCCCCTGTCCCCATCCCCATCCCCCTGTCCCCATCCCCGTCCCCCTGTCCCCATCCCTGTCCCCCCATCCCCATCCCCGTCCCCCTGTCCCCATCCCCATCCCCCTGTCCCCATCCTCATCCCCCTGTCCCCATCCCCACCCTGTCCCCACATCCCCATCCCCATCCCCCTGTCCCCATCCCCGTCCCCCTGTCCCCATCCCTGTCCCCCTGTCCCCACCCTGTCCCCACGTCCCCATCCTCATCCCCCTGTCCCCATCCCTGTCCCCCTGTCCCCATCCCCACCACCCCACATCCCCATCCCCCTGTCCCCATCCCTGTCCCCCCATCCCCATCCCCGTCCCCCTGTCCCCACCCTGTCCCCACATCCCCATCCCCATCCCCCTGTCCCCATCCCTGTCCCCCTGTCCCCACCCTGTCCCCACGTCCCCATCCTCATCCCCCTGTCCCCATCCCCACCCTGTCCCCACATCCCCATCCCCATCCCCCTGTCTCCATCCCCGTCCCCCTGTCCCCACCCTGTCCCCACATCCCCATCCCCGTCCCCCTGTCCCCATCCCCACCCTGTCCCCACATCCCCACCCGCGTCCCCCTGTCCCCCCCCCCGGTCCCCAGGAAGGCCAGCAGCTCCTGCAGGCCAAGCCGGCCCTGGCGGGGGCCGTGGCCCCGCAGCTGGCGGCGGTGCGGCAGCGCTGGCAGGAGCTGGAGAGCGCGGCCCAGGCGCGGGGGCAGCGGCTGCGGGCGGCGGGGGCGGCCGAGCGGCTGCAGCGCGGCTACGCCGAGCTCGACCAGCGCCTGGCCCGCCTGGAGGAGCAGCTGCGGGCGGCCGGGGGGGCCCAGCCCAGCGCCGCCATCGGCACCCAGCTCCGCAGGCTGCAGGTAAAGGGGTTGGGGGGGGGGGGGGGAAAGGGGGTGTGTGGGGGGGGGTTTGGAGGGGGTTTGGGGGGCGTTGGAGGGGGGTTTGGGGGTGTTGGAGGGGGGTTTGGGGGGCGTTGGGGGGCATTGGAGGGGGTTTGGGGGCGTTGGAGGGGGTTTGGGGGCGTTGGAGGGGGTTTGGGGACGTCGGAGGAGGGTTTGGGGGGGGTTGGGGGGCATTGGAGGGGGGTTTGGGGGGGTTGGGGGGTGTTGGGGGGGGGTTTGGGGGGGTTTGGGGGCGTTGGAGGGGGGTTTGGGGGTGTTGGAGGGGGGTTTGGGGGGGTTGGGGGGCGTTGGAGGGGGTTTGGGGGCGTTGGAGGGGGGTTTGGGGGGGGTTGGGGGGCGTTGGAGGGGGTTTGGGGGCGTTGGAGGGGGGTTTGGGGGGGGTTGGGGGGCGTTGGAGGGGGTTTGGGGGCGTTGGAGGGGGGTTTGGGGGGGTTGGGGGGCGTTGGAGGGGGTTTGGGGGGGGTTGGGGGGCGTTGGAGGGGGTTTGGGGGTGTTGGAGGGGGGTTTGGGGGGGTTGGGGGGCGTTGGAGGGGGTTTGGGGACGTCGGAGGAGGGTTTGGGGGGGGTTGGGGGGCATTGGAGGGGGGTTTGGGGGGGTTGGGGGGTGTTGGGGGGGGGTTTGGGGGGGTTTGGGGGTGTTGGAGGGGGGTTTGGGGGGGTTGGGGGGCGTTGGAGGGGGTTTGGGGGGGGTTGGGGGGTGTTGGAGGGGGGTTTGGGGGGGTTGGGGGGTGTTGGAGGGGGGTTTGGGGGGGGTTGGGGGGCGTTGGAGGGGGTTTGGGGGTGTTGGAGGGGGGTTTGGGGGGGTTGGGGGGCGTTGGAGGGGGTTTGGGGGCGTTGGAGGGGGGTTTGGGGGGGGTTGGGGGGCGTTGGAGGGGGGGTTGGGGTCATTGGAGGGAATGTAGGAGGGTGTTGGGGTCATTGGAGACGGGTTTGGGGGGGTTGTAGGGTGGTTTGGGGTCATTGGATGGGGGTTTGGGGGGGTTGGAGGTGGGTTTGGGGTCATTGGAGGGGGTTTGGGGGCATTGGAGGGGGGGGTGGGGGCGTTAGAGGGGGGTTTGAGGTCATTGGATTGGGGTTTGGGGTCATTGGATTGGGGTTTGGGGGGGTTGGGATCATTGGAGGGGAGCTTGGGGGTATTGGAGGGGCATTTGGGGTCACTGAAGGGGGGCTTGGGGTCATTGGAGGAGGGGTTGGGGGCATTGGAGGGGGGTTTGGGGGGTTTGGGGTTGTTGGAGGGGGTATCGGGTCATTGGAAGGAGGTTCAGGGGATATTTGGGGTCAAGGGAGGGGAGTTTGGGGGGATTTGGGGTCATTGGGCTGGGGTTTGGGGTCATTGGATTGGGGTTTGGGGTCATTGGAGGGGGGTTTGCGGGGCGGTTGGAGTCGTTGGAGGGGGTTTAGGGGCATTGGAGGGGCATTTGGGGTCACTGGAGTGAGTTTTTGGGGGGTTGGGGTCATTGGAGAGGGGTTTGGGGGGATTTGGGGTCACTGGAGGGGGGTTGGGGGCATTGAAGGGGCATTTGGGGTCACTGGAGGGCATTTTGGAGGGGGTTGGTGTCATTGGAGGGGGGTTTGGGGGTGTTGGAGGGGCATTTGGGGTCACTGGAGAGGTGTCTGGGGGCTTTGGGGGTGTTGTAGGGTGGGTTGGAGTCATTGAATGGGGATTTGGGGGGGTTGGATGAGGGTTTGGGGTCATTGGAGGAGGTTTGGGGTTATTGGAGGGGTGTTTGGGGGTATTGGGGTCATTGGACGGGGGTTTGGGGTCACTGGATTGGGGTTTAGGGTCAGTGGAGGAAGGTTTGGGGTCATTGGATTGGGGGTTTGGGGGGTCTGGGGGTCATTGGATGGGGTTTGGGGTCATTGGAGGGGATGTAGGGGGAGTATTGGGGTCATTGGATTGGGGTTTGGGGTCATTGGAAGGAGTTTCAGGGGATATTTGGGGTCAAGGGAGGGGAGTTTGGGGGGATTTGGGGTCATTGGGCTGGGGTTTGGGGGCATTGGAGAGGGGTTTGGGGTCGTTGGAGGGGGGTTTTGGGGGGTGTTTGAGGGTATGGGGGGTTCTGTGTGAGGGTTTTGGGGTTGGAGGGGGTGTAGGGGGGGTTGGGGTCATTGGAGGGGGGGTTGTGGGATATTTGGGATCAAGGGAGGGGGATTTGGGGTCATTGGATTGGGGTTTTGGTGGTTTGGGGGTGTTGGAGGGGGTTTGGGGTCATCGAAGGAGGGTTTGGGGGATATTTAGGGTCAAGGGGGGGGGGTTGGGGTCATGGGATTGGGGTTTGGGGAGGGTTGGGGGGCTTGGAATGGGGTTTGGGGGGTACTGGGGTGTGGGGGGGGGGTCTGGGGGTGTTGAAGGGAGTGTAGGGGGGGTTGGGGTCACTGCATCGGGGTTTGGGGGATTTGGGGGGTTGGAGGGGTTTTGGGGGTTTGGGGGCTTGGAGGGGGTTGCAGCTGGGGTTCAGCACCGGTTGCAATGGGGGCCCAGCACCACGTGCACGAGGAGCTCAGCACCACTGCAGCAGGGTCTCGGCACCATTGCTATAGGGTCTCAGCCCCATTGCTATAGGGTCTCAGCACCATTGCTATAGGGTCTCAGCCCCATTGCTATAGGGTCTCAGCACCATCGCAGTGAGGTCTCAGCATTTTTGCAGCAGGGTCTCAGCACCCCTGCACCCAGCTCAGCACCACTGCAGTGAGCTCAGCACCATTGCAGCAGGGTCTCAGCACCCTTGCACCAAGCTCAGCACCATTGCACTGAGCTCAGCACCACTGCAGCAGGGTCTCAGCCCTGTTGCAATAGGGTCTCAGCACCCTTGCACCAATCTTAACACCCCTGCACCGAGCTCAGCACCACTGCAGTAGGGTCTCAGCCTCTTTGCAGCAGGCTGTCAGCACCCCTGCACCCAGCTCAGCACCATTGCAATGAGTTCAGCACCATTGCAGCAGGGTCTCAGCCCCACTGCAGCAGGGTCTCAGCACCCTTGCACCAATCTTAACACCCCTGCACCCAGCTCAGCACCACTGCAGTAGGGTCTCAGCCTCTTTGCAGCAGGCTGTCAGCACCACTGCACCCAGCTCAGCACCCCTGCGCTGAGCTTAACACCCCTGCACCGAGCTCAGCACCACTGCAGTGAGCTCAGCACCATTGCAGCAGGGTCTCAGCCCCACTGCAATAGGGTCTCAGCACCCTTGCACCAAGCTCAGCACCATTGCACTGAGCTCAGCACCACTGCAGCAGGGTCTCAGCACCCTTGCACCAATCTTAACACCCCTGCACCAAGCTCAGCACCCCTGCACGGAGCTCAGAACCATTGCACCCAGCTCAGCACCACTGCAGCAGGGTCTCAGCCTCTTTGCAGCAGGCTGTCAGCACCCCTGCACCCAGCTCAGCACCCCTGCGCTGAGCTTAACACCCCTGTGCCGAGCTCAGCACCCCCCGCAGCCCCCTCCCAGCCCCGCTGCAGCCCGGCCAGGTGCTGAGTCACGGCCAAGGCTGCCCGGAGCTGCCGGTGCCGCGGTGCCGGCGCGTCCCCCGGTGCCCACGGTCCCGCCGCCGCCCGCAGACGATGGAGACGCAGGTGGAGGAGTGGTGCAAGGAGGTGGGCGAGCTGCAGGCGCAGGCGGCCGCGCTGCCCCCCGAGGCCCCCGGCGCGGAGGCGGTGGGCGAGCGGCAGAGCGCGGTGGGCACCCGCATCGTCCGCCTGATCGAGCCCCTCAAGGAGCGCCGCAGGATCCTGCTGGCCGCCAAGGAGGTGCACCAGGTCAGCCACGAGCTGGAGGACGAGGTGGTGAGTACAGGGTGGGATTGGGATTGGGATTGGGATTGGGATTGGGGAGGAATGGGATTGGGATTGGGGTGGGATAGGGAGGGGGATGGGGATGGGATTCCGACTGGGGTGGGAGTGGACTGGGGATGGGATTGGGGTGGGATGGGGATGGGATGAGGTGGGATTGGGGAGTGACTGGGATTACGGTGGGGTGGGATTGGGGTGGGGGTGGGATGAGGATGGGATTGGGATGGGATTGGGGTGGGGGTGGGGATGGCATTGGGATAGGGATGGGGATGGGGATGGGATGGAGGGGATGGGATTGGGGTGGGATTAGGATTGGGATTGGGGTGGGGGTAGAGATGGGATTGGGATTGGGATTGGGGTGGGATGGAGTGGGATTGGGGTGAGGAGGGGATTGGGATTGGAATGGGATTGGGATTGGGGTGGGGGTGGAGATGGGATTGGGACTGGGATTGGGGTGGGACTGGGGTGGGATGGAGTGGGATTGGGGTGAGGAGGGGATTGGGATTAGAATGGGATTGGGATTGGGTGGGGGTGGAGATGGGATTGGGATAGGGATAGGGATGGGGATGGGGATGAGGATGGGATGGGATTGGGGTAGGATTGGGATTGGGGTGGGGTGGGATTGGGATGAGGAGGGGAATGGGATTGGGATGGGGATGGGATTGGGGTGAGGATGGGAATGGGATTGGAGTGGGATTGGGATGGGGATTGGGATGGAGATGGGATTGGATTGGGATTGGAACGGGGATGAGGAGAGGATGGGATTAGGATGGGATTGGGGTGGGAATAGGATGGGATTGGGATGGGGCTGGACCAGGACCGGTACAGGGCCAGCACAGGGGCCGGTCCCATCCCCTGCCGCCCCCCAGCTCTGGGTCCAGGACCGCCTGCCCCTGGCCACGCAGCAGGACCTGGGCAGCAACCTGCAGAGCGTGCAGCAGCTCATCAAAAAGAACCAGGTGAGGCCAGCAGCGAGGCCGGGGGGGGGTCCCACCATCATTGAGGGGGGGTCCACCCCATCACCTCCCCCTTTTCTTCACCCTCTTCCCCCCCACACACCCCAGAACCTCCGCCGGGAGATCCAGGTTCACCGTCCCCGCGTGGACGAGGTGCTGGAGCGCGCGGCCGCCGTGGCCTCCATCAAGAGCCCCGAGGCCGAGGGGGTGCGGAGGCTGCTGGAGCGCCTGGGGGGGGCCTGGGGGGAGCTGCAGGAGCAGGCGGAGCGGCGGCAGCAGGCGCTGGACGCCGCCTTCCAGCTGGAGCAGTACTACTTCGACGTGGCCGAGGTGGAGTCGTGGCTGGGCGAGCAGGAGCTGCTGCTGATGAGCGAGGAGAAGGGCAAGGTGGCGGCGGAAAACGTGGTGGTGGGGGGGGGGTTGGGGTCGGAGACCCCCTCCCCGGGGCTAAATTCCACCCCCCCTCCCGTGTCCATGCCCAAGGATGAGCAGAGCACCCTGCAGCTGCTGAAGAAGCACCTGCAGACGGAGCAGACGGTGGAGAACTACGAGGAGAGCATCGCCCAGCTCTCGCGCCAGTGCCGAGCCCTGCTGGAGCTGGGGCACCCCCAGAGGTGGGCGCAGGACCCCCCCCAAACCCCCCCCCTCCCCCAAACCCCCCCCCCCAAAACCCCCCCAAACCCACCGCAACCCCCCCGCAAAGCCTGCAGCCGGGGGGGGGCCGGGTGCTCACCGGGCGCTCTGTGTCCCCCCCCACCTCAACCTTCCCCCCCGTCCCCCCACCCCGTCCCCCTCCCCGTCCGTGCCCAGCGAGCAGGTGAGCCGGCGGCAGTCGCAGGTTGACCGGCTGTACGTGTCTCTGAAGGAGCTGGTGGAGGAGCGCAAGGGCAAGCTGGAGCAGCAGTATTGGCTCTACCAGCTCGGCCGCGAGGTGGGCGAGCTGGAGCACTGGATCGCCGAGAAGGAGGTGGTGGCCGGCTCGCCCGAGCTGGGGCAGGACTACGAGCACGTCACGGTGAGCGGGGACAGGGGGCTGGGGGGGGCCTCGTTCCATCCTGGGGGGCCTGGCGCCGCTCCTGCTCCGTGCTGGGGGTCCTGGGGTTGTCTTTGTGCAGTGCTGGGGGTCCTGGATTTATCCCTGCTCCACGCTGAGGGTCCTAGGGATCGCTGCTCCTCCATGCTGGGGGTGCTGGGGGTGTCCTTGTCCCATCCTGGGGGTCCTGGCACTGTTCCTGCTCCGTGCTGGGGGTCCTGGGGTTGGTTATGTGCCATGCTGAGGGGCTTGGGGTTGTTCTTGTGCCGTACTGAGGGTCCTGGGCATCATCACTGCCCTGTACTGGGAGTCCTGGGGTTGTCCCTGGGCAGTGCTGGGGGTCCTGGGTATCATTGCTCCTCCATACTGGGGGTGCTGGGGGTGTCCTTGTCTCATGCTGGGGGACCTGGGGCTGTCCTTGTCCCATCCTGGGGGTCCTGGGGTTCTTCCTGCTCCATCCCGGGTGTCCTGGGGCTGTCCTCATCCCACGCTGGTGCTCCTGGTGCCATCCCTGCTCCACGCACCGCAACCCCAGCCCCACGCCGCGGTCCCGTCCCCCGTCCCCATCACCTCCCTGACCCCCGTCCCGTCCCGTCCCGTCCCCAGCTGCTGCAGGAGAAGTTCCTGGAGTTCGCCAGCGAGACGGGCAGCGTGGGGCAGGAGCGCATCTCGGCCGTCAACCAGATGGTGGACGAGCTGATCGACTACGGCCACGCCGACGCCGCCACCATCGCCGAGTGGAAGGACGGCGTCAACGAGGCCTGGGCCGACCTCCTGGAGCTGATGGAGACGCGGGCGCAGCTCCTGGCCGCCTCCCACGAGCTCCACAAGTTCTTCAGCGACTGCAAGGAGCTGCTGGGGCAGATCGAGGAGAAGCGGCGGCGCCTCCCCGAGCTGGCGGCCAAGGAAGCGCCGCGAGCCTCGGCCGGAGCCTTGCAGCGGGCGCTGAGCGCCTTCGAGCACGACGTGGAGGTGCTGGTGGGCCAAATCCGGCAGCTGCAGGAGGGGGCGGCGCAGCTGAGGACCGTCTACGCCGGGGACAACGCCGAGGCCATCGCCAGCCGGGAGCAGGAGGTGCTGAGCGCCTGGAAGGAGCTGCTGGGCGCCTGCGAGGAGTGCCGGCTGCACGTGGCCAGCGCCGCCGACCGCGTCCGCTTCGCCGGCACCGTGCGCGACCTGGTGTCCTGGATGGACGGCGTGCTCTGCCAGATCGGCGCCGGAGAGAAGCCCAGGTTTGGGGGGGGTCCTTGCCCCCCCGTGGGGACGGGGACACGGGAGAGGGATCGGCACCAGGAGCCCTGGTCTGGTCCGACCACAGGGCTGTGCGTTGTCCCCATCCCAAGGACCCAAGTTGGGTCCCCATCCCAATTTGTCCCCATCACAGTGGCCCAAATTTTGTCCCCATCCCAATTTGTCCCCATCCCAAGGACCCAAATTTTGTCCCCATCCCAACTTGTTCTCATCTCAAGCATCCACATTTTGTCCCCATCCCAATTTGTCCCCGTCCCAAGGACCCAAATTTTGTCCCCCTCCATGGAGCTGAGGATCCGTGCCCATCCCAATGCCCTGTGTCCTGTCCCATCCCAAGGTCCCATGTCCTGTCCCATCCACGGTGCTCGTGTCACCCATGTCCCATCCCAAGGGCTCATGTCTTGTCCATAGTACTGGTGTCACCCATGTCCTCTCCCACCCGTGGATTGGTGTCACCGGTGTCCCATCCCATCCCAAGGCCCCGTGTCCTGCCCCATCCACGCCACCGAAGACCCCAACGCCCCCTCCAAGCTCCCGACCTCTCTCCCCACGTGTCCCCCCGCCTTGGTGCCGCAACCCGTGTCCCCCCCCTGCCCCTGCAGGGACGTCTCCTCGGTGGAGGTGCTGATGAACTTCCACCAGGGCTTGAAGAGCGAGATGGAAGCCCGCAGCAAGAGCATCGCCGCCTGCCTGGAGCTGGGCAAGACCCTCATCCTCGCCAAGAGCCCCGCGGCCGACGAGGTGCTGGGAGCGCTGCGGGGCATTGGCAGCATCGGCGGGGGGGTCCCGGCTCACGTCGGGTCCCCCCCTCCCTTTTCCTCCAGATCAAAGCCCTGGCGGAGAAGCTGCTGGCGAAGAAGAAGGAGCTGGCGGAGAAGTGGGACAAGCACTGGGAGTGGTTGCAGCAAAGTGAGCGCGGGACAGGCTTGGCCATCCCCAGAGGCTTGGGGGGACGGGGAAGCGGGGGGCGCCTGTCCATCCCGTCCTCCCGTCCACCCACCCACCCGTCCGTCTGTCCGTCCCGCAGTGCTGGAGGTCCACCAGTTCGCCCAGGAGGCGGTGGTGGCCGACGCGTGGCTGACGGCGCAGGAGCCGCTGCTGAAGAGCCAGGAGCTGGGCAGCAGCGTGGACGAGGTGGAGCAGCTGATCCGGCGCCACGAAGCCTTCCGCAAGGCGGCCGCCGCCTGGGAGGAGCGCTTCAGCTCCCTGCGCCGCCTCACCACGGTACGGGACCCCCGCCTCGGGATCCCCAGGGGTGGGGGGCAGCCCCCCGGGGGCACCGGGAGCCGACGCGGCGCCTGGGGAACCCCGTAGGAAGGAGGACCCTAAGTCGTGGAGAACCTCAACGCGTGGTGGACACCGAGGTGTGGGGAATCCGAAATTATGGGGAATCCGAAATTATGGGGAATCCTGAATTATGGAGAACCCCAAATCACAGGGAAGCCTAAATGATGGAGAATTCAATGTATGGTGAACACCAAGTCGTGGGGAACCCTAAATTATGGAGAACCCCCAATCATGGGGAATCCTAAATTATGGAGAATCCTAAATCATGGAAAACCCCAAATCATGGGGAATCCTAAATTGTGGAGAATCCTAAATTATGGTGAACACCAAGTCATGGGGAACCCTAAATTATGGAGAATCCCAACTCATGGGGAATCCTAAATTATGGAGAATCCTAAATCATGGAAAACCCCAAATCATGGGGAATCCTAAATTGTGGAGAATCCTAAATTATGGTGAACACCAAGTCATGGGGAACCCTAAATTATGGAGAATCCCAACTCATGGGGAATCCTAAATTATGGAGAATCCTAAATCATGGAAAACCCCAAATCATGGGGAATCCTAAATTGTGGAGAATCCTAAATTACGGTGAACACCAATTTATGGGGAATCCTAAATTATGGAGAACCTCAATGCATGGAGAACCCCAAAGCATGGGGAATCCCAAATTATGGAGAACCCCAACTTATGGGGAATCCTAAATTATGGAGAACCTCAATGCATGGAGAATCCCAAATCATGGGGAATTCTACATTATAGAGCATCCTAAATCATGGGGAATCCTAAATTATGGAGAATCCTAAATTGTGGAGGTCCTCAATGCATGGAGACCCCGAGGGCATGGAGAAGCCCAAATCAAGGAGACCCCCAAGGCATCGGGATCCCCCATAAATGCCCCGTCTCACCCCCCTTCCCCTCCACAGCTGGAGAAGCTGAAAGCGGAGCAGAGCAAGCAGCCGGCCACGCCGCTTTTGGGGCGCAAATTTTTGGGAGAACCCCCAGCGTCCTCGCGCCCCGGGGGGGATGAACGCCCCGAAACCCCCCGCGCCCGGCCGGAGCCCCGCGTCGCCTACGTGCGGCAGGAGCTGCGTCCCGAGAGGCTCCAGCCCAAGCTGGACCGGGTGCGGGAGGGGGATGGGGACGGGGACACCCCCCCCGCCACCCCCGCTGCCGTCACCACCGAGGCGCCGGTGCCACCCAAGGGTGACGGTGGCGGGGGGGACGTCGGGGAGGGGAAGACGGGGCTGCTGGAGCGGCGGAGGGAGAGGAGGGAGCGGAGGATGGAGAGGCAGGAGTCCAGCGAGCAGGAGGGGCCTCGGCACGGGTGGGTGTGGGATGGGGATTGGGGTGGGATTGGGATTGGGGTGGGGATGGGATTGGGGACTGGATGGGATGGGATTGGGATGGGGAAGGGGATGGAGATGGGGATGGGGATTAGGATAGGATTGGGATGGGATGGGAATGGAGATTGGGATGGGGATGGAGGTGGGGATGGAGATTGGGATGGGATGGGGATGGGATGGAAATGATGGGGATGGGGATGGAGTTTGGGATGGGATGGGACGGGATGGGATAGGATGGGGATGGGATGGAAATTAGGATGGGAATGGGGATGGAGTTTGGGATGGGGATGGGGATGGAGTTTGGGATGGGATGGGACGGGACGGGATGGGATGGGATAGCATGAAGATTGGGATGGGAATGGGGATGGGATTGGAATGCAGTTTGGGATGGGATGTCATTGGGATGGGGATGGGGATTGGGAAGGGATGGGGACAGGATGGGGACAGGGACAGGGACAGGGACAGGGACAGGGACAAGCACCCCCCGTCCCCTCTCCCCACCAGCAAAGCCACCCTGGCTGACATCGTGGAGCAGCTCCAGGAGAAGGAAGCCACCGTCCCCTCCCCAGCACTGGTGAGCACCGCCCATCCTCACGTCCCCCAGCCTCAATGACCCCCCCCCGAGTCTCCCCCTGACCCCTGTGTGTGTGCGTCCCCCAGCCCCGGGACCGCGAGTCCCCCGGCCGCCTCCCCAACGGCGTCGAGGCCCTACCGGAGAGGACCCCACGACCAGACCGGCCCCGTGCCCGCGACCGCCCCAAACCCCGTCGGCGCCCCCGGCCCAAGGAGCCCGGCCAGGGGGGGCCGGGGGAGGCCCGGAGGTCGAGGTCGGCCCCTGCCCAGAGCAGTGCCCCCCCTCCGCCGCCCCCCAGCCACACGGTGCAGCACGAGGGGTTCCTCTTCCGCAAGCACGAGTTGGACGGGCCCAACAAGAAGGCGTCCAACAGGTCGGTGGGGTTGGGCGTGGAAGATGGGGGTTTCAACGGTTTGGGGGTCCGACAGTGGAGGGGATCCATCAGCACTCGGGGACCACCAATGGGGAGGTGTCACGATCATTTGGGGGGCCCATCTTTGGGGAGGGAGCGCTGTGATTTGGGGCCTGTTGATGGTGGAGAAGCTCCAGGATTTGGGAGGCCATCGATGGAGGAGCTCTGTGATTTGAGTGCCCATCAATGGTGGAGGAGCTTCATGATTGGGGTGCCCACCCATGATGGAGCTCCACGATTTGAGTGCCATCGATGGAGGAGAAGCTCCAGGATTTGGGTGTCCATCGATAGAGAAGCTCTACAATTTTGGTGCCCATCGATGGTGGAAGGGTTCCACAATGTGGTTGCCCATCAACGATGAAACTCCATAATTTGGGTGCTGATCAATGGTGAAGGAGCTCCACAGTTTGGGTGCCCATCAAGAATGAAATTCCACAATTTGGATGCCCATCAACAACGAAGCTCCATGATTTGGGTGCCCATCAATGATGAAACTCCACAATTTGCTTGCCCATCAACGGGGGAGAAGTTCCACAATTTGGTTGCCCACCCATGACAAAACTCCGCAATTTGGGTGCTCACCAACAACAAAACTCCGCAACTTGGTTGCGCACCAATGAACCAAGACCCCCACCACTCGACCAACCATCAATGGCTTGGGCCTCCCCTTGCCCCCCAAAGCCTCCCCCAACCCTGGGGTCTCACCACAGCCCCCCTCTGCCCCCCCAGGTCCTGGGTGAACCTCTACTGCGTGCTGAGCAAGGGCGACCTGGCCTTCTACAAGGACGCCAAGGGCCCGGCGAGCGGCAGCACCCATGGGGGCGAGCCCCCCCTCAGCCTTCACCAGGCCATCAGCGAGGTGGCTGCCGACTACAAGAAGAAGAAGAACGTCTTCAAGCTGCGGTGGGCGTCAGGGGGGGCTTCGGGGTGTGGGGGGGCAACGAGGGGAGTCTTGGGGTCAGGGGGTGTATAGGGGGTGGGTGTTGAAGCCCCCCCTGTTGCCCCCCGTAGGACCGGTGACGGCAGCGAGTTCCTGCTGCAGGCCAAGGACGAGGTAGGCCCGAGGAGTTGGGGAGGGGGGTTTGGGGGGAGATTTGGGGGGTTTTGGGGGAGATTGGGTGGTGTTATGGTGAGACTGGGGGGGTTGGGGTCTTTTTGTGGGGTTTTGGGGTTGTTTGGGGGGACGTTTATTGATATTTTTGGACAGCTTGGGAGCTCCATTGCAGATTGGGCAGATTGGAATAGGGGGAGAGTTTAGGGGGGATTTGGGGGAATTGGGGGCTTTTGGGTCTAATTTTGGCTGTCTTTTTTTATTACTATTATTTGTTGGAATTTTGGGAGGTTCTTTGGGGTTTGGGGGTTATTTTGGGGCTAATTTCAGTGGTTTGGGAGTCTTTGTGGTTTGTAAAGATTTGTGGTTTATTTTTTTTTATAACTATATTTGGAGGTTTGGGGGTTTCTTTGGGATTTGGGGGGTAATTTCAGTGTTTTTAGAGTCTGTTTATAATTGATTTGTGTTTTTTATAATTATTATTTTTGGAGGTTTGGGGGTTTCTTTCGGATTGGGGAGTAATTTCAGTGGTTTTCGAGTCTTTGTTGTTTTTGTTGATTTGGTTATTTATAATTATTTTGGGGGGTTGGGGCTTTCTTTGTAATATGTGGGGTAATTACAGTGGTTTGGCTGTCTTTTTTTTTTAATATATATAATTATTTTTGGTGGTTTGAGGGTTTCTGTGGGGTTTGGAGAGGGTTTGGATGGAATTTTTGAGGGATTTGGAGACTGTTGTTTTTTATTATTGTTATTTCTGGCAGTTTTGGGGGGGTAATTTTGGAGGGTAATTTTGGGGATTTGGGGTCTCTTCACTTTTTTTTTTTCATTTTTACTGATTTAATAATTATTAATGAATTGATTTAGGGATTTAATTATTATTTAGGTTAGGGATATATTTGGGATTTGGGATTTCAAGTGATAATTATGTGGGTTTGGAGTCTTTTCCTTTATTTTTCTTTAATTAGCATTTGAGGGGGTCATTGGGGCTTAAGAGGTAATTAGGGGAATTTGGGGGATTTAGGTACATTATGGGGGGGATCAAATTGGGTCAATTTACGGGGGCTTCATTTCTTTTTAAGGGTGGGATATGGGGGGGGGTGAATTTTAGTTACATATTTTGTGTTTTCTTTTGCTTTTTCATGGCTTTGCGGTTATTTTTGCCTTTCTTATATTTCTGTGGTTATTTTTGCCTTTCTTATAATTTTTATTTTTTGTGTTTTTTTTTTTTTTGATTGTTTACTTTTTTTGTGGGATTTTTTGTACTTTTTTTTTTCATTTCTTCCATTTTTTATCGTGTTTTTCTCGATGTTGTTATTTCGCTGGTCTTTTTGCTTTTATTTTGCTATTTTTCGCTTTTTTTTTTTTTTTTCGTTTTTAAATACATTCCCCCCTTGTTTTTCCCATTTTTTTTCGGTTATTTTTTCTTTTTTCCCCCTTTTTTCCCCTCCCACCCCCCATTTTTAAACCCCGCTTTTACTTTCCCTTTCTCCTATTGCTTTTTTTCTCATTTCCTCGCGGCTTTCACCCCCCCACACCCCCCCCCGGGCCCCCCTCCCCAATAGGAGGAGATGCGCGCCTGGCTGCGCGTCCTGGCGGCCAGCGCGCGGGAGCACGCGGAGATTGCGCGCGCCGCGGCCCCGCCCACCACTACGTCATCAACCGACGAGGGGGGGCCGCGGCGGGAGGGGGCGGAGCGCCGCCGGAAGTGACGTCGCCGCCCCCGCCGCTTCCCATTGTGGCGGGAGGGGGGGAAGCGGGAGGACCCCCCTCGCTCTGCTCCCTGCCCCCCCCCCCCCTTAATTTTTTCAACCCCTCCCCCCTCAAATAATTTGGGGAGGGGGCGAGGCCATGGGGCCGGGGGGGCCCCCCCTCGCCCCCCCCCACCCTTCCGGGGGTCTCCCGGCCCCCCCCATCCCATGCACAAGCCATAGAGCCCCTGGGGGGAGGGGAGGTCCCATCACTTTTTTTTTTTTGGGGGGGGGGCACCCCCCTTTTTTGGGGGCGGGGGGGGGAGACAGAGTTTGTAAAGATTTTACCAAAAGCCAGGAAATTAACCAAAAAAAAAAATTAAAATTAATTAAAACAGCCCCCCCCAACACCCCCCCTCCCCCGCTCCGCCCCCCACCCAACCCGCGCTGTGATAAATGTACAAATGTAATAAAGCGCCCCCCCCCCCCGCAATGAATGGAGGCGTCCGAGTGTTGTGTTGGGGGGAGTGCTGGGGGGGGGGGGGAGTTGGGGGGGACCCCTTTTTTGGGGGGTCCCCCGGGGTTTAGGGGGGCCTGGCGGGAGGGAAAGGCCCTCGGGGTGGGGTTGTGGACGGGGGGGTTGGAGCTGCCCACCCCCAAGCCCATGCCCCCCCCCCCCCCCCCCCCCCCCCGTGAAAGCGACCCCCCCAAAACACCTGCCCCCCCCTTCCCCACTACATGCCGCGCCTGCCCCTTTAAGAGGCCGCCCCTCTCCCTGCAATCCCCGCCCCTCCCCGCCCCTCTCAGCCAATCGCCGCGCGGGGCGCCGGCTCCCGTCCAATTAAACCCCGGCGCCCGGCGGCGGCGCCCAATGAGGAGGCCGGCGGTGGGCGGGGCCGGGGAGGGCGGGCGGCCAATCGGGGCGAGCGGCGGCGGCCGCCGCGGCCATGGCGGGGCCGGGCGGGGCCGAGGTGGTGGAGCTGAACGTGGGCGGCAGGAGGCGCGTGAAGGGCCGGGACCCCCCGGGACCCCCTCGGGACCCCCCCCGGGACCCCCCCCGGGACCCCCCTGACCCTGACCCCGACCCCGACCCCCCCGCAGGTTCAGCACCTCCCGGCAGACCCTGACCTGGATCCCAGACTCCTTCTTCTCCAGGTGGGGGGGGGCTTGGGGGGGGGTCTCGGGGGTCGTGGGGGGGTCTTGGGGGTCCTGGGGGTCCTGAGGGGGGGTCATTAGGGGCTGGGGGGGGGATTTGGGGAGGTCCTGGGGGGTCTTGAGGGGCTGGGGGGCTCCCAGGAGTGTTGGGGGGTGGGGGTCGTGGGGGTCCTTTGGGGGGTTGTGGGGGAGCTGGGGGGGGATTCGGGGGGGGTCCTGAGGGGCTGGGGTGTGCCAGGAGGGGTTGGGGTGGTCTTGGGGTTCCGGGGGGTGGGGGGTCCTGAAGGGTTGGGGGGGGTCCTGGTGGTCCTGTGGGGGTCCGGAGGGGTTGGGGGGGGGGGGGTCCCAGGAGGGGTCCTGGGGGGTTTCGGGGGTCTTGGGGGGGCTGGAGGGGTCCTGAGGGGGGGGGTCCTGGGGGCTGGAGGGGTCCCAATGAGGGATTTGGGGGGGGGTCTGTAGGGTCTTTGGGAGCTGGGGGGGGGTCTCGAGGGGGACTGGGGGGTCGTGGGGGGAGAACTTGGGGGGGGGGTCCTGAGGCGGGATGGGGGGGTCGTAAGGAGTTGCAGGAGGGTCCCAAGAGGGATTGGGGGGTACCTAAGTGCTTGGGGGGCTGTTTTGGGGAGCTGCGGGGGGGTCTCTAGGGCTGGGGGGGGGGTGGGCACTGACTTTGTTCCCCCCCCCGCAGCCTCCTGAGCGGCCGCATCTCCACCCTGCGCGATGAGACGGGAGCGGTGAGCGCCCCGACCCCCCCCCAGATCCCCCTCCCCCCTTACCCACACCCCTCCCCGACTCCCCCCCCATCATTTTTATTCCCCCCCCCCCCCCCCCCAAGATCTTCATCGACCGCGACCCCACCGTCTTCGCCCCCATCCTCAACTTCCTCCGCACCAAGGAGCTCGACCCCCGCGGCGTCGCCACCCCCCTGCTGCTGCACGAGGCCCAGTTCTACGGCATCACCCCCCTAGGTGACACCCCGGGGGGGGGGGCACGGGGACACGGGGGGGTGTGGGGGGTCACAGACCACCTCTCACGTGTCCCCCCCCCCCGTTTTTTACCCCCCCAAAGTCCGCCGCCTGCAGCTGCGCGAGGAGCTGGACCGCTCGTCCTGCGGCAGCGTCCTCTTCAACGGCTACCTGCCGCCCCCAGGTGATTTTGGGGGGGGGGGGACATCGTCACGGGGGTGGGTGGGGGGTGCCACCGCTCCTCAGGGTGGTGACACGGCCCCCGCACACCCCCCCCCCCCCCCCCGGCAGCTCTCCCGGCCAAACGCCGCAGCCGGCACAGCGTCGGGGGGCCGCGGCCCCCCGGGGAACGAGCGCCGGTGCGCCGCAGCAACACCATGCCCCCCAACCCCGCGCACGCCGCCGGGCTCCTGGGGCGCCTGGGGGACGACCGAGCCCCCCCCGCGGGTAAGGAGGGGGGGAGGTCAGCGGGGTGGGTGCCACCCCCCGTGGGTGCCACCGAGCCCGGTGACGTGTCCCCCTCCCCGTGTTGCCCCGCAGCGGGTGACGCCGGCATGGTGCGCGTGGTGTGCGGCCACCACAACTGGGTCGCCGTGGCCTACGCGCAGTTCGTCGTCTGCTACAGGTGGGTGCTGGCTGGCACCCGCGGGCGTCCCCGGCGTCCCCTCGGCGTCCCTGATGGTCCCCTCGTTGTCCCCAGGCTGAAGGAGACGTCGGGGTGGCAGCAGGCCTTCTGCAGCCCGCGGCTGGACTGGGTGATCGAGCGCGTCGCCCTCAACGCCAAGGTGTTGGGCGGCCCCTTGGGCGACCACGACAAGATGGTGGCGGCGGCGTCCTGCAGCGAGATCATCCTCTGGGCCCTGCAGGGCGACGGCGACGGCAGCGAGATCGGTGGGTTGGGGGCGCCGGGGGACGGCCCCGTGTCCCATCCCCCCCCCCCCCCCCCGCCGTGTGTCACCCCCGGTGGTTTCACGTCCCGGCACCCAAAGGCGTCTTCCGGCTCGGCGTCCCGGTGGAGGCCGTCTTCTTCGTGGGCAACCAGCTGATCGCCGCCAGCCACACGGGCAAGATCGGCGTCTGGAACGCCGTCACCAAGCACTGGCAGGTGAGCGGTGGCCTTGGGGACGAGCAGGGGGGACAGCTGACACCGCCGTCCCTCCTCATCCTCCCCCGCCGCAGATCCAGGACGTGGTGCCCATCAACAGCTACGACGCCGCCGGCACCTTCCTCCTCCTCGGCTGCAACAACGGCTCCATCTACTACGTGGGTGAGGAGGGCCTTGGGGACACCGCGGGGACAACCCCGGGGGGGTGGGGGTGGCCCCCGGTGGCCCGCGGTGACGGTTCCTGCCCCCCGTCCTGCAGACGTCCAGAAGTTTCCCCTGCGCATGAAGGACAACGACCTGCTGGTGACCGAGCTCTACCGCGACCCCTCGGAGGACGCCGTCACCGCGCTCAGCGTCTACCTCACGCCCAAGAGCAGTTGAGGGTCTTTGACACCTTGGGGGGGGTCCTTGTCCCGTCAGGGAGGTCCCCGTCACCTCGAGGAGGTCCTTGTCACCTTGGGGGGGGTCCTTGTGCCATCTCTTGATGTAGAGGAGCACCTCGAGGGGGTTCCTTGTCACCCTAGGGAGGTCCTTGTGCCATCTCTTCACGTGGTGGAGCACCTCGAGGAGGTCCTTGTCACCTTGGGGAGGTCCTTGTCATCCTAGTGATGTCCCCATCACCTCAGGGAGGTCCCCGTCACCTCCAGGAGGTCCTTGTCACCTTGGGGAGGTCCCCGTCACCTCCAGGGGGGTCCTTGTCACCCTAGGAAGGCCCCCATCTTCTCAAGGAGGTCCTTGTCACCCTGAGGAGCTCCTTGTGCCACCTCCTGACGTGCTCCTTATAACCTTGAAGAGGTCCTCATCGCCTTAGGGACGTCCCTGTCACCTCGAGGGGGTCCTCTTTACCTCGCAGAGGTCCTTTGCCACCTCCTGGTGTGGTCCCTGTGACATCAAGGAGGTCCTCATCACCTCAAGTAGGTCCTCGTCACCCTATGGAGGATCCCACCCCCTCGAGGAGGTCCCCACCATCCTGGGGACATCCTAGTGCCACCTCCTGGCCTACCTGTTGAGTCCTCACCACCCCGCGGAGGTGCCACCACCTCGGGGACATCCCGACGAGCTCTTCTCCGAGCCCTGCGCGTCTCAGCCAGGAAGTAAGCCTTTTTTGGGCCCAAAAGCGACCGTTTTGGGTCTCTTCCCAGGTGACAGCGGCAACTGGATCGAGATCGCCTACGGCACCAGCTCGGGCGTGGTGCGGGTGATCGTGCAGCACCCCGAGACGGTGGGCTCGGGCCCCCAGCTCTTCCAGACCTTCACCGTGCACCGCAGCCCCGTCACCAAGATCATGCTGTCGGAGAAGCACCTCATCTCCGGTGGGTGCCTGGGGGGGCACGGGGCGCACGCGGGTGCCCCCTCTTGTCCCCCCCCCACGTTGTCACCCATCCTTTGTCCCTCCCCCCCCAAAAAGTGTGCGCCGACAACAACCACGTGCGGACCTGGACGGTGACGCGCTTCCGCGGGATGATCTCCACCCAACCCGGCTCCACGCCGTTGGCCTCCTTCAAGGTCTTGGCCTTGGAGGATGTCGACGGCCACGCCGGCTGCGCCGCCGGCACCGATATCGGTAGGGGGAACGGGCTGGGGGGGTGTTGTCCATGGGGACCTTGTCCCCGCGGGGACGCCGGGCCCGGTGCTGAGCCCCCACGGTACTGGCAGGGCCCTTTGGGGAGCGCGACGAGCAGCAGGTCTTCATCCAGAAGGTGGTGCCTGACGCCTGTCAGGTCTTCGTGAGGCTGTCGTCCACCGGAAAGAGGTGAGGGGGGCGCTTCGGGGTGCCCCCCGGGGCTCTGGGGGGCTTCCAGTTGGCTTTGGGGGGGGGCTAAAGGTCTTTGGTGGACTATCAATGGTCATTAAGGGGTCGTGATGGTCATCAGGGGGCCCAAAGGTCTTTGAGGGCCCATTGATGGTCATTAAAGAGTCCCAACGGTCATTGGGGACCCATTGATGGTCACTGAGGGGTCCTAAAAGTCTTTGAGGGCCCATCAGTGGTCATTGAGGGGTCCCGTTGGTCAATGGGGGGCCCTGAAGGTCTTTGGGGACCCATCAGGGGTCATTAAGGGGTCCTGATGGTCACTGGGGGGCCCCAAAGGTCTTTGGGGACCCATTGATGGTCATTGGGGGTCCACAAAGTTCTTCGGGGGCCTGGTGATGGTCATTAGGGGGCCCCAAATGTATTTGAGGGCTCATCAATGGTCATTAAGGGGTCCCGATGATCACGGGGGGGCCCCGAAGGTCTTTGGGGACCCATCAAGGGTCATTAAGGGGGCCCTAGTGGTCTTTAGGGACCTACTGGTGGTCACTGGGAGGCCTCAAAGGTCTTTGAGGGACCAATGATGGTCATTGGGATGCTCCAAAGGTCTTCGAGGGCCCATCAATGGTCATTAAGGGGTCCTGATGGTCAATGGGGGGCCCCGAAGGTCTTTGGGGACCCATCAAGGGTCATTAAGGGGGCCCTAAAGGCCTTTGGGGACCTATTGATGGTCCCTGGGGGGCCCCAACAGTCTTTGGGGGCCCGTCGATGGTCATGAAGTGTCTTTGGGGTCCCCGCACGAGCCCATAGAGTCCCCCTAAGACCTTAGAGCCCCCCCCCCACAACCCTTCAGAGCCCCCTCAAACCCTTTAAGCCCCCCCCCCCCAGCACCCTCCAGGTGCCCACGGAACCCCTCCAAGGGCCCTCGGAGACCCTCAGGAGAGGCCACCACGGGCCTCTCCCCCGAGACCTCCGCGTCCCCCAACATCTCACCTGTGTGTGCGTGTGTCCGTCCTGTGTCCCCCCCCCCCCAAAAATAAATAAATCAATAAAGGATCTGCGAGGTGCGGGCGGTGGACGGCTCGGCCATCACGGCCTTCACCGTCCACGAGTGCGAGGCCTCGCGGCGCATCGGCTCCCGGCCTCGCCGCTGCCTCCTCACCGGCCACGCCAACGGCAGCCTCCAGCTCTGGGACCTCACCACCCGCCATGGAGATGCTGGGGAAGCCCCCGGGTAAGGCTTGATCCCCATTCCTTGGGGGGGGGGGGGTCCTTGGGCTTTTGTGTGTGTCCCCCCCCCAATAAAAATCTGGCCTCCCATAGAGGCCGGAGGCCCCACGGAGCGGGAGCTGCTGCAGCAGCTGGAGCAGTGCGACCTGGCCCTGGTGCGCACCCCTGAGCTCAGCCCCGCCGCCTCCGTCGCCCCCCCGGGACCCCCCCGGGGCTCCACCACCAGGTACGGACCCCCCCCTCCCCCCCCCCTTCAAAAAATTCGGGCGGTTTTCCCCCAAATTTGGGGTGATTTCCCTCCCGCGTTTGGGGTGTCCTCTGTGCTCCTCCGACCCGCTCTCGGGTGTTCCCCACCTCCTTCCTTCCCAAATTTGGGTGCCCCCCCCCCCAAAAAAAAAAAAGAAAATCTGGGGTGGGGTCCTCCCCTAAATTTGGGTGCCCCCCCCCCCCTTTCCCAGTTTTGGTTGTTTTACCCTAGTTTTTAGGTGTTAGAGTTCCCAATTTTGGCGTTTCCCCACCAATTTTGGGGCCCCCCCAATTTTAGTGTTCCCCTTCCCAATTTAGAGTCTACCCCCCCCCCCAGTTTTAGGTATCCCCATCCCAATTTAGGGTCGTCCCCCCCCAATTTTGGGTTGTTCCCCCTCCATTTTGGGTGCCCCCCACCCCCAATTTTCATCATCCTCCACATTTTGGGTGCCCCCCCCCCCCATCCCAATTTTGGGTTGTTCCCCCAAATTTTAGGCATCATTTTTCCCCCCCCCACCCCCCAAAAAAATTTCACCTTGCCCCCCCCCCCCCTTTCTTCTACAGCCTCCACTCCCAAAGCAGCGACGGGACCCGTGAGAAGCCCCCCCCCCCTCTGCCGCCGCCGCCCCCCCCCGCCGCCCCCCCCAGCTTCGTGGAGCGCTGCCAGGAGCTGGCCCGAGCCCAGGCCCCCCCCACGCCCCCCGGCCTGGGGGCAGGGGGGGCAAAGCCGCCGCCACCCCCCCCCTGCCGGCCACTGCCCCCCCCCGGCCGCTGCCCCCCGAGGGGGTCCCCGGCCCCCCCCCAGTGCCCCCCAAATCCCGGCTCAATGAGACCTCGTTTTGAGCTGGGGGGGGGCCCTGCCCCTATTTTTGGGGGCACGGGGCGGGGGGGGGCCCTACG